>NW_027477308.1:0-82923 GCF_051020955.1 Megalopta genalis | reverse complement strand
TGATTTAGCTTCAACAGCTTGCGAAGCAAACGAGTTAACTTCAAGTCCAAGCGAAAAACATGATTTATCTTCAAATCAATGCTAAGTAGAAAGCTTAGCTTCAAATCCATGGGAATCAAATGGTTTAGCTTCAAATACTTGTGATATACATGATTCAGCTTCAACTGCATGCGAAACAAACGAGTTAGATTCAAATTCATGCTAAACACATGATTTAGCTTCAAATCAATGCGAAATAGATGGATTATCTTCGAATCCATGAGAAACAAATGGTTTAACTTCAAATACTTGTGATATACATGATTTAGCTTCAACAGCATGCGAAGCAAACGAGTTATCTTCAAATCCAAGCGAAACACATGATTTATCTTCAAATCAATGCTAAGTAGAAAACTTAGCTTCAAATCCATGGGAATCAAATGTTTAGCTTCAAATACTTGTGATATAAATGATTCAGCTTCAACTGCATGCGAAACAAACGAGTTAGCTTCAAATCCATGCGAAACACATGATTTAGATTAAAATCAATGCGAAGTAGAAGGCTTATGTTCGAATAAATGCGAAACAAATGATATAGCTTCAAATACTTGTGATATACATGATTTAGTTATAACAGCATGCGAAACAAACGAGTTAGCTTCAAATCCATGCGAAACACATGATTTAGCCTCAAATCAATGCGAAGTAGAAGGCTTAGCTTCTAATAAATGCGAAACAAATGGTTTAGCTTCAAATACTTGTGATATACATGATTTAGCTTCAACTGCATGCGAAACAAACAAGTTAGCTTCAAGTCCAAACGAAACACATGATTTATCTTCCATGCATTGCGTAGTAGAACGTTTAACTACAAATCCATGCGATTCAAGTGATTTAGGTTAAAATACTTGCTATATAATGGATTTAGCTTCAACTGGAAGCGAGACAAACGAGTTAGCTTCACATTCATGCGAAACACATGATTTAGATTCAAATCAATGCGAGGTAAAAGCTTTGTCTTCAAATCCATGCGAAACAAATGATTTAGCTTCAAATACTTTCGATATAAATGATTTAGATTCAACTGCATGCGAAACAAACGAGTTAACTTCAAATCCATGCGAAACACATGATTTAATTTCAAATCAATGCGAAGTAGAAGACTGATCTTCAAATCCATGTGAAACGAATAGTTTAGCTGCCAAAACTTTTGATATACATGATTTAGCTTCAACAGCATGCGAAACAAACGAGTTAGATTCAAATCCATGCGAAACACATGATTTAGCTTCAAATCAGTGCGAAGTAGAAGGGTTATCTTCGAATCCATGCGAAACAAATGGTTTAGCTGCAAATACTTGTGATGTACATGATTTAGCTTCAACTGCATACGCAAAAAAAGAGTTGGCTTCAAATCCATGCGAAACATTTGATTTAACTTCATATCAATGCGAAGTAGAAGGCTGATCTTCGAATCCATGCGAAGCAAAAGGTTTAGTTTTCAAATACTTGTCATACACTTGAGTTAGCTTCAACAGCATGCGAAACAAACGAGTTAGCTTCTAATCCATGCGAAACACATGATTTAGCATCAAATCAATGCGGAGTGGAAGGCTTATCTTCGAATTCATGCGAAACAAATGGTTTAGCTTCATATACTTGTGATATACATGATTTAGCTTCAACAGCATGCGAAATGAACGAGTTAGGTTCAAATCCATGCGAAACACATGATTTAGCTTCAAATCAATGCGAAGTAGAAGGGTTATCTTCGTATCGATGCGAAACAAATGGTTTAGCTGCAAATACTTGTGATGTACATGATTCAGCTTCAACTGCATGCGAAACAAACGTGTTAGCTTAAAATCCATGCGGAACACATGATTTAGCTTCAAATCAATGCGAAGTAGAAGGCTGATCTTCGAATCCATGCGAAGCAAATTGTTTAGCTTCAAATACTTGTGATACACTTGATTTAGCTTCAACAGCATGCGAAACAAACGAGTTAGATTCAAATCCATGCAAAACACATGATTTAGCTTCAAATCAATGCGAAATAGATGGATTATCTACGAATCCATGCGAAACAAATTGATTAGATTCATATACGTGTGATATACATGATTTAGCTTCAACAGCATGCGAAACAAACGAGTTAGCTTCAAATCCATGCGAAACACATGATTTAGCTTCAAATCAATGCGAATTAGAAGGGTTGTTTTGGAATCCATGTGAAACGTATGATATAGCTTCAAATACTTGTGATATACATGATTTAGCTTCAACAGCATGCGAAAAAAACGAGTTAGCTTCAAAACCAAGCGAAACACATGATTTAGCCTCAAATCAATGCGAAGTAGAAGGCTTAGCTTCGAATAAATGCGAAACAAATGGTTTAGCTTCAAATACTTGTGATATATATGATTTAGCTTCAACAGCATGCGAAACGAACGAGTTAGCTTCAAATCCATGCGAAACACATGATTTAGCATCAAATCAATACGAATTAGAAGGGGTATCTTCGTATCGATGCGAAACAAATGGTTTAGCTGCAAATACTTGTGATATACGTGATTTAGCTTCAACTGCATGCGAAACAAACGAGTTAGCTGCTAATCCATGCGAAACACATGATTTAGATTAAAATCAATGCGAAGTAGAAGGCTTATTTTCGAATCCATGCGAAACAAATTGTTTAGCTTCAAATCCTTGTGATATACATGATTTAGCTTCAACTGCATGCGAAACAAACGAGTTAGCTTAAAATCCATGCGGAACACATGATTTAGCTTCAAATCAATGCGAAGTAGAAAGCTGATCTTCGAATCCATGCGAAGCAAACGGTTTAGCTTCAAATACTTTTGATACACTTGATTTAGCTTCAACAGCATGCGAAACAAACGAGTTAGCTTCAAATCCATGCGAAACACATGATTTAGCATCAAATCAATGCGAATTAGAAGGGGTATCTTCGTATCGATGCGAAACAAATGGTTTAGCTGCAAATACTTGTGATATACGTGATTTAGCTTCAACTGCATGCGAAACAAACGAGTTAGCTTAAAATCCATGCGAAACACATGATTTAGCTTCAAATCAATGCGAAGTAGAAGGCTGATCTTCGAATCCATGCGAAACAAATGGTTTAGCTGCAAATACTTGTGATATACGTGATTTAGCTTCAACTGCATGCGAAACAAACGAGTTAACTTCGAATCCATCCGAAACGAATAGTTTAGCTTCTAATACTTGTGATGTACATGATTCAGCTTCAACTGCATGCGAAACAAACGAGTTAGCTTCAAATCCATGCGAAACACATGATTTAGATTAAAATCAACGCGAAGTAGAAGGCTTATCTTCGAATCCATGCGAAACAAATGGTTTAGCTTCAAATACTTGTGATATACATGATTTAGCTTCAACTGCATGCGAAACAAACGTGTTAGCTTAAAATCCATGCGGAACACATGATTTAGCTTCAAATCAATGCGAAGTAGAAGGCTGATCTTCGAATCCATGCGTAACAAATGGTTTAACTTCAAATACTTGTGAGATACATGATTTAGCTTCAACAGCATGCGAAACAAACGAGTTAGCTTCAAATCCATGCGAAACACATGATTTAGCTTCAAATCAATGCGAATTAGAAGGGGTTGTCTTGGAATCCATGTGAAACGTATGATATAGCTTCAAATACTTGTGATATACATGATTTAGCTTCAACAGCATGCGAAGCAAACGAGTTATCTTCAAATCCAAGCGAAACACATGATTTATCTTCAAATCAATGCTAAGTAGAAAGCTTAGCTTCAAATCCATGGGAATCAAATGGTTTAGCTTCAAATACTTGTGATATACATGATTCAGCTTCAACTGCATGCGAAACAAACGAGTTAGTTTCAAGCCCAAACGAAAAACATGATTTAGCATCAAGTCAACGCGAAGTTGATGGCTTAGCTTCAAATCCATGCGAAACGAAAGATTTAGCTTCACATACTTGTGAATATAAGTGATATAGCTTCAAATGCAGGCGAAACAAACGAGTTAGCTTCAAACCCATGCGAAACACATGACTTATCATCTAATCAATGCGAAGTAGAAGGCTAATCTTCGAATCCATGCGAAACAAATGATATAGTTTCAAATACTTGTGATATACATGATTTATTTTCAACAGCATGCGAAACAAACGACTTAACTTCAAATCCATGCTAAACACATGAGTTAGCTTCAAATCAATGCGAAGTGCAAGGCTTATCTTCGAATCCATGCGAAGCAAATGGTTTAACTTCAAATACTTGTGATATACATGATTTAGCTTCAACAGCATGCGAAGCAAACGAGTTATCTTCAAATCCAAGCGAAACACATGATTTATCTTCAAATCAATGCTAAGTAGAAAACTTAGCTTCAAATCCATGGGAATCAAATGGTTTAGCTTCAAATACTTGTGATATAAATGATTCAGCTTCACTGCATGCGAAACAAACGAGTTAGCTTCAAATCCATGCGAAACACATGATTTAGATTAAAATCAATGCGAAGTAGAAGGCTTATGTTCGAATAAATGCGAAACAAATGATATAGCTTCAAATACTTGTGATATACATGATTAGTTATAACAGCATGCGAAACAAACGAGTTAGCTTCAAATCCATGCGAAACACATGATTTAGCCTCAAATCAATGCGAAGTAGAAGGCTTAGCTTCTAATAAATGCGAAACAAATGGTTTTAGCTTCAAATACTTGTGATATACATGATTTAGCTTCAACTGCATGCGAAACAAACAAGTTAGCTTCAAGTCCAAACGAAACACATGATTTATCTTCCATGCATTGCGTAGTAGAACGTTTAACTACAAATCCATGCGATTCAAGTGATTTAGGTTAAAATACTTGCTATATAATGGATTTAGCTTCAACTGGAAGCGAGACAAACGAGTTAGCTTCACATTCATGCGAAACACATGATTTAGATTCAAATCAATGCGAGGTAAAAGCTTTGGTCTTCAAATCCATGCGAAACAAATGATTTAGCTTCAAATACTTTCGATATAAAATGATTTAGATTCAACTGCATGCGAAACAAACGAGTTAACTTCAAATCCATGCGAAACACATGATTTAATTTCAAATCAATGCGAAGTAGAAGACTGATCTTCAAATCCATGTGAAACGAATAGTTTAGCTGCCAAAACTTTTGATATACATGATTTAGCTTCAACAGCATGCGAAACAAACGAGTTAGATTCAAATCCATACGAAACACATGATTTAGCTTCAAATCAGTGCGAAGTAGAAGGGTTATCTTCGAATCCATGCGAAACAAATGGTTTAGCTGCAAATACTTGTGATGTACATGATTTAGCTTCAACTGCATACGCAAAAAAAGAGTTGGCTTCAAATCCATGCGAAACATTTGATTTAACTTCATATCAATGCGAAGTAGAAGGCTGATCTTCGAATCCATGCGAAGCAAAAGGTTTAGTTTCAAATACTTGTCATACACTTGAGTTAGCTTCAACAGCATGCGAAACAAACGAGTTAGCTTCAAATCCATGCGAAACACATGATTTAGCATCAAATCAATGCGGAGTGGAAGGCTTATCTTCGTATCCATGCGAAACAAATGGTTTAGCTTCATATACTTGTGATATACATGATTTAGCTTCAACAGCATGCGAAATGAACGAGTTAGGTTCAAATCCATGCGAAACACATGATTTAGCTTCAATCAATGCGAAGTAGAAGGGTTATCTTCGTATCGATGCGAAACAAATGGTTTAGCTGCAAATACTTGTGATGTACATGATTCAGCTTCAACTGCATGCGAAAACAAACGTGTTAGCTTAAAATCCATGCGGAACACATGATTTAGCTTCAAATCAATGCGAAGTAGAAGGCTGATCTTCGAATCCATGCGAAGCAAATTGTTGAGCTTCAAATACTTGTGATACACTTGATTTAGCTTCAACAGCATGCGAAACAAACGAGTTAGATTCAAATCCATGCAAAACACATGATTTAGCTTCAAATCAATGCGAAATAGATGGATTATCTACGAATCCATGCGAAACAAATGGATTAGATTCATATACGTGTGATATACATGATTTAGCTTCAACAGCATGCGAAACAAACGAGTTAGCTTCAAATCCATGCGAAACACATGATTTAGCTTCAAATCAATGCGAATTAGAAGGCTTTTCTTCGAATAAATGCGAAACAAATGGTTTAGCTTCAAATACTTGTGATATATATGATTTAGCTTCAACAGCATGCGAAACGAACGAGTTAGCTTCAAATCCATGCGAAACACATGATTTAGCATCAAATCAATGCGAATTAGAAGGGGTATCTTCGTATCGATGCGAAACAAATGGTTTAGCTGCAAATACTTGTGATATACGTGATTTAGCTTCAACTGCATGCGAAACAAACGAGTTAGCTGCTAATCCATGCGAAACACATGATTTAGATTAAAATCAATGCGAAGTAGAAGGCTTATTTTCGAATCCATGCGAAACAAATTGTTTAGCTTCAAATCCTTGTGATATACATGATTTAGCTTCAACTGCATGCGAAACAAACGAGTTAGCTTAAAATCCATGCGGAACACATGATTTAGCTTCAAATCAATGCGAAGTAGAAAGCTGATCTTCGAATCCATGCGAAGCAAATGGTTTAGCTTCAAATACTTTTGATACACTTGATTTAGCTTCAACAGCATGCGAAACAAACGAGTTAGCTTCAAATCCATGCGAAACACATGATTTAGCATCAAATCAATGCGAATTAGAAGGGGTATCTTCGTATCGATGCGAAACAAATGGTTTAGCTGCAAATACTTGTGATATACGTGATTTAGCTTCAACTGCATGCGAAACAAACGAGTTAGCTTAAAATCCATGCGAAACACATGATTTAGCTTCAAATCAATGCGAAGTAGAAGGCTGATCTTCGAATCCATGCGTAACAAATGGTTTAGCTGCAAATACTTGTGATATACGTGATTTAGCTTCAACTGCATGCGAACAAACGAGTTAGCTTAAAATCCATGCGGAACACATGATTTAGCTTCAAATCAATGCGAAGTAGAAGGCTGATCTTCGAATCCATGCGTAACAAATGGTTTAACTTCAAATACTTGTGAGATACATGATTTAGCTTCAACAGCATGCGAAACAAACGAGTTAGCTTCAAATCCATGCGAAACACATGATTTAGATTAAAATCAATGCGAAGTAGAAGGCTTATCTTCGAATCCATGCGAAACAAATGGTTTAGCTTCAAATACTTGTGATATACATGATTTAGCTTCAACTGCATGCGAAACAAACGTGTTAGCTTAAAATCCATGCGGAACACATGATTTAGCTTCAAATCAATGCGAAGTAGAAGGCTGATCTTCGAATCCATGCGTAACAAATGGTTTAACTTCAAATACTTGTGAGATACATGATTTAGCTTCAACAGCATGCGAAACAAACGAGTTAGCTTCAAATCCATGCGAAACACATGATTTAGCTTCAAATCAATGCGAATTAGAAGGGTTCTCTTGGAATCCATGTGAAACGTATGATATAGCTTCAAATACTTGTGATATACATGATTTAGCTTCAACAGCATGCGAAAAAAACGAGTTAGCTTCAAAACCAAGCGAAACACATGATTTAGCCTCAAATCAATGCGAAGTAGAAGGCTTAGCTTCGAATAAATGCGAAACAAATGGTTTAGCTTCAAATACTTGTGATATATATGATTTAGCTTCAACAGCATGCGAAACGAACGAGATAGCTTCAAATCCATGCGAAACACATGATTTAGCATCAAATCAATGCGAAGTAGAAGGCTGATCTTCGAATCCATGCGTAACAAATGGTTTAGCTGCAAATACTTGTGATATACATGATTTAGCTTCAACTGCATGCGAAACAAACGAGTTAGCTGCTAATCCATGCGAAACACATGATTTAGATTAAAATCAATGCGAAGTAGAAGGCTTATTTTCGAATCCATGCGAAACAAATGGTTTAGCTTAAATCCTTGTGATATACATGATTTAGCTTCAACTGCATGCGAAACAAACAAGTTAGCTTAAAATCCATGCGGAATACATGATTTAGCTTCAAATCAATGCGAAGTAGAAAGCTGATCTTCGAATCCATGCGAAGCAAATGGTTTAGCTTCAAATACTTTTGATACACTTGATTTAGCTTCAACAGCATGCGAAACAAACGAGTTAGCTTCAAATCCATGCGAAACACATGATTTAGCATCAAATCAATGCGAAGTGGAAGGCTTATCTTCGAATCCATGCGAAACAAATGGTTTAGCTTCATATACTTGTGATATACATGATTTAGCTTCAACAGCATGCGAAATGAACGAGTTAGATTCAAATCCATGCGAAACACATGATTTAGCTTCAAATCAATGCGAAGTAGAAGGGTTATCTTCGTATCGATGCGAAACAAATGGTTTAGCTGCAAATACTTGTGATGTACATGATTCAGCATCAACTGCATGCGAAACAAACGTGTTAGCTTAAAATCCATGCGGAACACATGATTTAGCTTCAAATCAATGCGAAGTAGAAGGCTGATCTTCGAATCCATGCGAAGCAAATTGTTTAGCTTCAAATACTTGTGATACACTTGATTTAGCTTCAACAGCATGCGAAACAAACGAGTTAGATTCAAATCCATGCAAAACACATGATTTAGCTTCAAATCAATGCGAAATAGATGGATTATTTACGAATCCATGCGAACAAATGGATTAGATTCATATACGTGTGATATACATGATTTAGCTTCAACAGCATGCGAAATAAACGAGTTAGATTCAAATCCATGCGAAACACATGATCTAGCTTCAAATCAATGCGAAGAAGAAGGGTTATCTTCGAATCCATGCGAAACGAATAGTTTAGCTTCAATTACTTGTGATATACATGATTCAGCTTCAACTGCATGCGAAACAAACGAGTTAGCTTCAAATCCATGCGAAACACATGATTTAGCATCAAATCAATGCGAATTAGAAGGGGTATCTTCGTATCGATGCGAAACAAATGGTTTAAGCTGCAAACACTTGTGATATACGTGATTTAGCTTCAACTGCATGCGAAACAAACGAGTTAGCTTAAAATCCATGCGACGAAACACATGATTTAGCTTCAAATCAATGCGAAGTAGAAGGCTGATCTTCGAATCCATGCGTAACAAATGGTTTAGCTGCAAATACTTGTGATATACGTGATTTAGCTTCAACTGCATGCGAAACAAACGAGTTAACTTCGAATCCATCCGAAACGAATAGTTTAGCTTCTAATACTTGTGATGTACATGATTCAGCTTCAACTGCATGCGAAACAAACGAGTTAGCTTCAAATCCATGCGAAACACATGATTTAGATTAAAATCAATGCGAAGTAGAAGGCTTATCTTAGAATCCATGCGAAACAAATGGTTTAGCTTCAAATACTTGTGATATACATGATTTAGCTTCAACTGCATGCGAAACAAACGTGTTAGCTTAAAATCCATGCGGAACACATGATTTAGCTTCAAATCAATGCGAAGTAGAAAGCTGATCTTCGAATCCATGCGTAACAAATGGTTTAACTTCAAATACTTGTGATATACATGATTTAGCTTCAACAGCATGCGAAACAAACGAGTTAGCTTCAAATCCATGCGAAACACATGATTTAGCTTCAAATCAATGCGAATTAGAAGGGTTGTCTTGAATCCATGTGAAACGTATGATATAGCTTCAAATACTTGTGATATACATGATTTAGCTTCAACAGCATGCGAAAAAAACGAGTTAGCTTCAAAACCAAGCGAAACACATGATTTAGCCTCAAATCAATGCGAAGTAGAAGGCTTAGCTTCGAATAAATGCGGAAACAGATGGTTTAGCTTCAAATACTTGTGATATATATGATTTAGCTTCAACAGCATGCGAAACGAACGAGATAGCTTCAATCCATGCGAAACACATGATTTAGCTTCAAATCAATGCGAAGTAGGAGGCTTACCTTCGATCCTATGCGATACAAATGGTTTAGCTTCAAATACTTGTGATATACATGATTTAGCTTCAACAGCATGCGAAACAAACGAGTTATCTTCAAATCCATGCGAAACACATGATTTAGCTTCAAATCAATGCGAAGTAGAAGGCTGATCTTCGAATCCATGCGTAACAAATGGTTTAGCTGCAAATACTTGTGATATACGTGATTTAGCTTCAACTGCATGCGAAACAAACGAGTTATCTTCAAATCCATGCGAAACACATGATTTAGCATCAAATCAATGCGAAGTAGAAGGCTGATCTTCGAATCCATGCGTAACAAATGGTTTAGCTGCAAATACTTGTGATATACATGATTTAGCTTCAACTGCATGCGAAACAAACGAGTTAGCTGCTAATCCATGCGAAACACATGATTTAGATTAAAATCAATGCGAAGTAGAAGGCTTATTTTCGAATCCATGCGAAACAAATGGTTTAGCTTCAAATCCTTGTGATATACATGATTTAGCTTCAACTGCATGCGAAACAAACGAGTTAGCTTAAAATCCATGCGGAACACATGATTTAGCTTCAAATCAATGCGAAGTAGGAGGCTTACCTTCGATCCTATGCGATACAAATGGTTTAGCTTCAAATACTTGTGATATACATGATTTAGCTTCAACAGCATGCGAAACAAACGAGTTATCTTCAAATCCATGCGAAACACATGATTTAGATTAAAATCAATGCGAAGTAGAAGGCTTATCTTCGAATCCATGCGAAACAAATGGTTTAGCTTCAAATACTTGTGATATACATGATTTAGTTTCAACTGCATGCGATACAAACGAGTTAGCTTAAAATCCATGCGGAACACATGATTTAGCTTCAAATCAATGCGAAGTAGAGGCTGATCTTCGAATCCATGCGTAACAAATGGTTTAACTTCAAATACTTGTGAGATACATGATTTAGCTTCAACAGCATGCGAAAAAAACGAGTTAGCTTCAAAACCAAGCGAAAACACATGATTTAGCCTCAAATCAATGCGAAGTAGAAGGCTTAGCTTCGAATACATGCGAAACAGATGGTTTAGCTTCAAATACTTGTGATATATATGATTTAGCTTCAACAGCATGCGAAACGAACGAGATAGCTTCAAATCCATGCGAAACACATGATTTAGCCTCAAATCAATGCGAAGTAGAAGGCTTAGCTTCGAATAAATGCGAAACAAATGGTTTAGCTTCAAATACTTGTGAGATACATGATTTAGCTTCAACAGCATGCGAAACAAACGAGTTAGCTTCAAATCCATGCGAAACACATGATTTAGCTTCAAATCAATGCGAATTAGAAGGGTTCTCTTGGAATCCATGTGAAACGTATGATATAGCTTCAAATACTTGTGATATACATGATTTAGCTTCAACAGCATGCGAAAAAAACGAGTTAGCTTCAAAACCAAGCGAAACACATGATTTAGCCTCAAATCAATGCGAAGTAGAAGGCTTAGCTTCGAATAAATGCGAAACAAATGGTTTAGCTTCAAATACTTGTGATATATATGATTTAGCTTCAACAGCATGCGAAACGAACGAGATAGCTTCAAATCCATGCGAAACACATGATTTAGCATCAAATCAATGCGAAGTAGAAGGCTGATCTTCGAATCCATGCGTAACAAATGGTTTAGCTGCAAATACTTGTGATATACATGATTTAGCTTCAACTGCATGCGAAACAAACGAGTTAGCTGCTAATCCATGCGAAACACATGATTTAGATTAAAATCAATGCGAAGTAGAAGGCTTATTTTCGAATCCATGCGAAACAAATGGTTTAGCTTCAAATCCTTGTGATATACATGATTTAGCTTCAACTGCATGCGAAACAAACAAGTTAGCTTAAAATCCATGCGGAATACATGATTTAGCTTCAAATCAATGCGAAGTAGAAAGCTGATCTTCGAATCCATGCGAAGCAAATGGTTTAGCTTCAAATACTTTTGATACACTTGATTTAGCTTCAACAGCATGCGAAACAAACGAGTTAGCTTCAAATCCATGCGAAACACATGATTTAGCATCAAATCAATGCGAAGTGGAAGGCTTATCTTCGAATCCATGCGAAACAAATGGTTTAGCTTCATATACTTGTGATATACATGATTTAGCTTCAACAGCATGCGAAATGAACGAGTTAGATTCAAATCCATGCGAAACACATGATTTAGCTTCAAATCAATGCGAAGTAGAAGGGTTATCTTCGTATCGATGCGAAACAAATGGTTTAGCTGCAAATACTTGTGATGTACATGATTCAGCTTCAACTGCATGCGAAACAAACGTGTTAGCTTAAAATCCATGCGGAACACATGATTTAGCTTCAAATCAATGCGAAGTAGAAGGCTGATCTTCGAATCCATGCGAAGCAAATTGTTTAGCTTCAAATACTTGTGATACACTTGATTTAGCTTCAACAGCATGCGAAACAAACGAGTTAGATTCAAATCCATGCAAAACACATGATTTAGCTTCAAATCAATGCGAAATAGATGGATTATTTACGAATCCATGCGAAACAAATGGATTAGATTCATATACGTGTGATATACATGATTTAGCTTCAACAGCATGCGAAATAAACGAGTTAGATTCAAATCCATGCGAAACACATGATCTAGCTTCAAATCAATGCGAAGAAGAAGGGTTATCTTCGAATCCATGCGAAACGAATAGTTTAGCTTCAATTACTTGTGATATACATGATTCAGCTTCAACTGCATGCGAAACAAACGAGTTAGCTTCAAATCCATGCGAAACACATGATTTAGCATCAAATCAATGCGAATTAGAAGGGGTATCTTCGTATCGATGCGAAACAAATGGTTTAGCTGCAAACACTTGTGATATACGTGATTTAGCTTCAACTGCATGCGAAACAAACGAGTTAGCTTAAAATCCATGCGAAACACATGATTTAGCTTCAAATCAATGCGAAGTAGAAGGCTGATCTTCGAATCCATGCGTAACAAATGGTTTAGCTGCAAATACTTGTGATATACGTGATTTAGCTTCAACTGCATGCGAAACAAACGAGTTAACTTCGAATCCATCCGAAACGAATAGTTTAGCTTCTAATACTTGTGATGTACATGATTCAGCTTCAACTGCATGCGAAACAAACGAGTTAGCTTCAAATCCATGCGAAACACATGATTTAGATTAAAATCAATGCGAAGTAGAAGGCTTATCTTAGAATCCATGCGAAACAAATGGTTTAGCTTCAAATACTTGTGATATACATGATTTAGCTTCAACTGCATGCGAAACAAACGTGTTAGCTTAAAATCCATGCGGAACACATGATTTAGCTTCAAATCAATGCGAAGTAGAAAGCTGATCTTCGAATCCATGCGTAACAAATGGTTTAACTTCAAATACTTGTGATATACATGATTTAGCTTCAACAGCATGCGAAACAAACGAGTTAGCTTCAAATCCATGCGAAACACATGATTTAGCTTCAAATCAATGCGAATTAGAAGGGTTGTCTTGGAATCCATGTGAAACGTATGATATAGCTTCAAATACTTGTGATATACATGATTTAGCTTCAACAGCATGCGAAAAAAACGAGTTAGCTTCAAAACCAAGCGAAACACATGATTTAGCCTCAAATCAATGCGAAGTAGAAGGCTTAGCTTCGAATAAATGCGAAACAGATGGTTTAGCTTCAAATACTTGTGATATATATGATTTAGCTTCAACAGCATGCGAAACGAACGAGATAGCTTCAAATCCATGCGAAACACATGATTTAGCTTCAAATCAATGCGAAGTAGGAGGCTTACCTTCGATCCTATGCGATACAAATGGTTTAGCTTCAAATACTTGTGATATACATGATTTAGCTTCAACAGCATGCGAAACAAACGAGTTATCTTCAAATCCATGCGAAACACATGATTTAGCTTCAAATCAATGCGAAGTAGAAGGCTGATCTTCGAATCCATGCGTAACAAATGGTTTAGCTGCAAATACTTGTGATATACGTGATTTAGCTTCAACTGCATGCGAAACAAACGAGTTATCTTCAAATCCATGCGAAACACATGATTTAGCATCAAATCAATGCGAAGTAGAAGGCTGATCTTCGAATCCATGCGTAACAAATGGTTTAGCTGCAAATACTTGTGATATACATGATTTAGCTTCAACTGCATGCGAAACAAACGAGTTAGCTGCTAATCCATGCGAAACACATGATTTAGATTAAAATCAATGCGAAGTAGAAGGCTTATTTTCGAATCCATGCGAAACAAATGGTTTAGCTTCAAATCCTTGTGATATACATGATTTAGCTTCAACTGCATGCGAAACAAACGAGTTAGCTTAAAATCCATGCGGAACACATGATTTAGCTTCAAATCAATGCGAAGTAGGAGGCTTACCTTCGATCCTATGCGATACAAATGGTTTAGCTTCAAATACTTGTGATATACATGATTTAGCTTCAACAGCATGCGAAACAAACGAGTTATCTTCAAATCCATGCGAAACACATGATTTAGATTAAAATCAATGCGAAGTAGAAGGCTTATCTTCGAATCCATGCGAAACAAATGGTTTAGCTTCAAATACTTGTGATATACATGATTTAGTTTCAACTGCATGCGATACAAACGAGTTAGCTTAAAATCCATGCGGAACACATGATTTAGCTTCAAATCAATGCGAAGTAGAAGGCTGATCTTCGAATCCATGCGTAACAAATGGTTTAACTTCAAATACTTGTGAGATACATGATTTAGCTTCAACAGCATGCGAAAAAAACGAGTTAGCTTCAAAACCAAGCGAAACACATGATTTAGCCTCAAATCAATGCGAAGTAGAAGGCTTAGCTTCGAATACATGCGAAACAGATGGTTTAGCTTCAAATACTTGTGATATATATGATTTAGCTTCAACAGCATGCGAAACGAACGAGATAGCTTCAAATCCATGCGAAACACATGATTTAGCCTCAAATCAATGCGAAGTAGAAGGCTTAGCTTCGAATAAATGCGAAACAAATGGTTTAGCTTCAAATACTTGTGATATATATGATTTAGCTTCAACAGCATGCGAAACGAACGAGATAGCTTCAAATCCATGCGAAACACATGATTTAGCTTCAAATCAATGCGAAGTAGGAGGCTTACCTTCGATCCTATGCGATACAAATGGTTTAGCTTCAAATACTTGTGATATACATGATTTAGCTTCGACAGCATGCGAAACAAACGAGTTATCTTCAAATCCATGCGAAACACATGATTTAGCATCAAATCAATGCGAAGTAGAAGGCTGATCTTCGAATCCATGCGTAACAAATGGTTTAGCTGCAAATACTTGTGATATACATGATTTAGCTTCAACTGCATGCGAAACAAACGAGTTAGCTGCTAATCCATGCGAAACACATGATTTAGATTAAAATCAATGCGAAGTAGAAGGCTTATTTTCGAATCCATGCGAAACAAATGGTTTAGCTTCAAATCCTTGTGATATACATGATTTAGCTTCAACTGCATGCGAAACAAACGAGTTAGCTTAAAATCCATGCGGAACACATGATTTAGCTTCAAATCAATGCGAAGTAGAAAGCTGATCTTCGAATCCATGCGAAGCAAATGGTTTAGCTTCAAATACTTTTGATACACTTGATTTAGCTTCAACAGCATGCGAAACAAACGAGTTAGCTTCAAATCCATGCGAAACACATGATTTAGCATCAAATCAATGCGAAGTGGAAGGCTTATCTTCGAATCCATGCGAAACAAATGGTTTAGCTTCATATACTTGTGATATACATGATTTAGCTTCAACAGCATGCGAAATGAACGAGTTAGATTCAAATCCATGCGAAACACATGATTTAGCTTCAAATCAATGCGAAGTAGAAGGGTTATCTTCGTATCGATGCGAAACAAATGGTTTAGCTGCAAATACTTGTGATGTACATGATTCAGCTTCAACTGCATGCGAAACAAACGTGTTAGCTTAAAATCCATGCGGAACACATGATTTAGCTTCAAATCAATGCGAAGTAGAAGGCTGATCTTCGAATCCATGCGAAGCAAATTGTTTAGCTTCAAATACTTGTGATACACTTGATTTAGCTTCAACAGCATGCGAAACAAACGAGTTAGATTCAAATCCATGCAAAACACATGATTTAGCTTCAAATCAATGCGAAATAGATGGATTATCTACGAATCCATGCGAAACAAATGGATTAGATTCATATACGTGTGATATACATGATTTAGCTTCAACAGCATGCGAAATAAACGAGTTAGATTCAAATCCATGCGAAACACATGATCTAGCTTCAAATCAATGCGAAGAAGAAGGGTTATCTTCGAATCCATGCGAAACGAATAGTTTAGCTTCAATTACTTGTGATATACATGATTCAGCTTCAACTGCATGCGAAACAAACGAGTTAGCTTCAAATCCATGCGAAACACATGATTTAGCATCAAATCAATGCGAATTAGAAGGGGTATCTTCGTATCGATGCGAAACAAATGGTTTAGCTGCAAATACTTGTGATATACGTGATTTAGCTTCAACTGCATGCGAAACAAACGAGTTAGCTTAAAATCCATGCGAAACACATGATTTAGCTTCAAATCAATGCGAAGTAGAAGGCTGATCTTCGAATCCATGCGTAACAAATGGTTTAGCTGCAAATACTTGTGATATACGTGATTTAGCTTCAACTGCATGCGAAACAAACGAGTTAACTTCGAATCCATCCGAAACGAATAGTTTAGCTTCTAATACTTGTGATGTACATGATTCAGCTTCAACTGCATGCGAAACAAACGAGTTAGCTTCAAATCCATGCGAAACACATGATTTAGATTAAAATCAATGCGAAGTAGAAGGCTTATCTTCGAATCCATGCGAAACAAATGGTTTAACTTCAAATACTTGTGATATACATGATTTAGCTTCAACAGCATGCGAAACAAACGAGTTAGCTTCAAATCCATGCGAAACACATGATTTAGCTTCAAATCAATGCGAATTAGAAGGGTTGTCTTGGAATCCATGTGAAACGTATGATATAGCTTCAAATACTTGTGATATACATGATTTAGCTTCAACAGCATGCAAAAAAAACGAGTTAGCTTCAAAACCAAGCGAAACACATGATTTAGCCTCAAATCAATGCGAAGTAGAAGGCTTAGCTTCGAATAAATGCGAAACAGATGGTTTAGCTTCAAATACTTGTGATATATATGATTTAGCTTCAACAGCATGCGAAACGAACGAGATAGCTTCAAATCCATGCGAAACACATGATTTAGCTTCAAATCAATGCGAAGTAGGAGGCTTACCTTCGATCCTATGCGATACAAATGGTTTAGCTTCAAATACTTGTGATATACATGATTTAGCTTCAACAGCATGCGAAATGAACGAGTTAGATTCAAATCCATGCGAAACACATGATTTAGATTAAAATCAATGCGAAGTAGAAGGCTTATCTTCGAATCCATGCGAAACAAATGGTTTAGCTTCAAATACTTGTGATATACATGATTTAGCTTCAACTGCATGCGAAACAAACGAGTTAGCTTAAAATCCATGCGGAACACATGATTTAGCTTCAAATCAATGCGAAGTAGAAAGCTGATCTTCGAATCCATGCGAAGCAAATGGTTTAGCTTCAAATACTTTTGATACACTTGATTTAGCTTCAACAGCATGCGAAACAAACGAGTTAGCTTCAAATCCATGCGAAACACATGATTTAGCATCAAATCAATGCGAAGTGGAAGGCTTATCTTCGAATCCATGCGAAACAAATGGTTTAGCTTCATATACTTGTGATATACATGATTTAGCTTCAACAGCATGCGAAATGAACGAGTTAGATTCAAATCCATGCGAAACACATGATTTAGCTTCAAATCAATGCGAAGTAGAAGGGTTATCTTCGTATCGATGCGAAACAAATGGTTTAGCTGCAAATACTTGTGATGTACATGATTCAGCTTCAACTGCATGCGAAACAAACGTGTTAGCTTAAAATCCATGCGGAACACATGATTTAGCTTCAAATCAATGCGAAGTAGAAGGCTGATCTTCGAATCCATGCGAAGCAAATTGTTTAGCTTCAAATACTTGTGATACACTTGATTTAGCTTCAACAGCATGCGAAACAAACGAGTTAGATTCAAATCCATGCAAAACACATGATTTAGCTTCAAATCAATGCGAAATAGATGGATTATCTACGAATCCATGCGAAACAAATGGATTAGATTCATATACGTGTGATATACATGATTTAGCTTCAACAGCATGCGAAATAAACGAGTTAGATTCAAATCCATGCGAAACACATGATCTAGCTTCAAATCAATGCGAAGAAGAAGGGTTATCTTCGAATCCATGCGAAACGAATAGTTTAGCTTCAATTACTTGTGATATACATGATTCAGCTTCAACTGCATGCGAAACAAACGAGTTAGCTTCAAATCCATGCGAAACACATGATTTAGCATCAAATCAATGCGAATTAGAAGGGGTATCTTCGTATCGATGCGAAACAAATGGTTTAGCTGCAAATACTTGTGATATACGTGATTTAGCTTCAACTGCATGCGAAACAAACGAGTTAGCTTAAAATCCATGCGAAACACATGATTTAGCTTCAAATCAATGCGAAGTAGAAGGCTGATCTTCGAATCCATGCGTAACAAATGGTTTAGCTGCAAATACTTGTGATATACGTGATTTAGCTTCAACTGCATGCGAAACAAACGAGTTAACTTCGAATCCATCCGAAACGAATAGTTTAGCTTCTAATACTTGTGATGTACATGATTCAGCTTCAACTGCATGCGAAACAAACGAGTTAGCTTCAAATCCATGCGAAACACATGATTTAGATTAAAATCAATGCGAAGTAGAAGGCTTATCTTCGAATCCATGCGAAACAAATGGTTTAACTTCAAATACTTGTGATATACATGATTTAGCTTCAACAGCATGCGAAACAAACGAGTTAGCTTCAAATCCATGCGAAACACATGATTTAGCTTCAAATCAATGCGAATTAGAAGGGTTGTCTTGGAATCCATGTGAAACGTATGATATAGCTTCAAATACTTGTGATATACATGATTTAGCTTCAACAGCATGCGAAAAAAACGAGTTAGCTTCAAAACCAAGCGAAACACATGATTTAGCCTCAAATCAATGCGAAGTAGAAGGCTTAGCTTCGAATAAATGCGAAACAGATGGTTTAGCTTCAAATACTTGTGATATATATGATTTAGCTTCAACAGCATGCGAAACGAACGAGATAGCTTCAAATCCATGCGAAACACATGATTTAGCTTCAAATCAATGCGAAGTAGGAGGCTTACCTTCGATCCTATGCGATACAAATGGTTTAGCTTCAAATACTTGTGATATACATGATTTAGCTTCAACAGCATGCGAAATGAACGAGTTAGATTCAAATCCATGCGAAACACATGATTTAGATTAAAATCAATGCGAAGTAGAAGGCTTATCTTCGAATCCATGCGAAACAAATGGTTTAGCTTCAAATACTTGTGATATACATGATTTAGCTTCAACTGCATGCGATACAAACGAGTTAGCTTAAAATCCATGCGGAACACATGATTTAGCTTCAAATCAATGCGAAGTAGAAGGCTGATCTTCGAATCCATGCGAAGCAAATGGTTTAGCTTCAAATACTTTTGATACACTTGATTTAGCTTCAACAGCATGCGAAACAGACGAGTTAGCTTCAAATCCATGCGAAACACATGATTTAGCATCAAATCAATGCGTAGTAGAAGGCTGATCTTTGAATCCATGCGAAACGTATGATATAGCTTCAAATACTTGTGGTATACATGATTTAGCTCCAACAGCATGCGAAACAAACGAGTTAGCTTCAAATCCATGCGAAACACATGATTTAGCATCAAATCAATGCGAAGTAGAAGGCTGATCTTCGAATCCATGCGAAGCAAATGGTTTAGCTTCAAATACTTGTGATATACATGATTTAGCTTCAACAGCATGCGAAACAAATGAGTTATATTCAAATCCATGCGAAACGCATGATTTAGCTTCAAATCAATGCGAATTAGAAGGGTTATCTTGGAATGCATGCGAAACGTATGATATAGCTTCAAATACTTGTGATACACATGACTTAGCTTCAACAGCATGCGAAACAAACGAGTTAGCTTCAAATCCATGCGAAACACATGATTTAGCATCAAATCAATGCGAAGTAGAAGGCTGATCTTCGAATCCATGCGAAGCAAATGGTTTAGCTGCAAATACTTGTGATATACATGATTTAGCTTCAACTGCATGCGAAACAACGAGTTAGCTGCTAATCCATGCGAAACACATGATTTAGATTAAAATCAATGCGAAGTAGAAGGCTTATTTTCGAATCCATGCGAAACAAATGGTTTAGCTTCAAATCCTTGTGATATACATGATTTAGCTTCAACTGCATGCGAAACAAACGAGTTAGCTTAAAATCCATGCGGAACACATGATTTAGCTTCAAATCAATGCGAAGTAGAAAGCTGATCTTCGAATCCATGCGAAGCAAATGGTTTAGCTTCAAATACTTTTGATACACTTGATTTAGCTTCAACAGCATGCGAAACAAACGAGTTAGCTTCAAATCCATGCGAAACACATGATTTAGCATCAAATCAATGCGAAGTGGAAGGCTTATCTTCGAATCCATGCGAAACAAATGGTTTAGCTTCATATACTTGTGATATACATGATTTAGCTTCAACAGCATGCGAAATGAACGAGTTAGATTCAAATCCATGCGAAACACATGATTTAGCTTCAAATCAATGCGAAGAAGAAGGGTTATCTTCGAATCCATGCGAAACGAATAGTTTAGCTTCAATTACTTGTGATATACATGATTCAGCTTCAACTGCAAGCGAAACAAACGAGTTAGCTTCAAATCCATGCGAAACACATGATTTAGCTTCAAATCAATGCGAAGTAGAAGGCTTATCTTCGAATAAATGCGAAACAAATGATACAGCTTCAAATACTTGTGATATACATGATTTAGTTCCAACAGCATGCGAAACAAACGAGTTAGAATCAAATCCATGCGAAACAAATGATCTAGCTTCAAATCAATGCGAAGAAGAAGGGTTATCTTCGAATCCATGCGAAACGAATCGTTTAGCTTCAATTACTTGTGATATACATGATTCAGCTTCAACTGCAAGCGAAACAAACGAGTTAGCTTCAAATCCATGCGAAACACATGATTTAGATTCAAATCAATGCGAATTAGAAGAGTTATCTTCGAATCCATGCGAAACATATGATATAGCTTCAAATACTTGTGATATACATGATTTAGCTTCAACAGCATGCGAAGCAAACGAGTTAACTTCAAGTCCAAGCGAAAAACATGATTTATCTTCAAATCAATGCTAAGTAGAAAGCTTAGCTTCAAATCCATGGGAATCAAATGGTTTAGCTTCAAATACTTGTGATATACATGATTCAGCTTCAACTGCATGCGAAACAAACGAGTTAGCTTCAAATCCATGCGAAACACATGATTTAGCTTCAAATCAACGCGAAGTAGAAGGGTTATCTTCGAATCCATGCGAAACAAATGGCATAGCTGCAAATATTTGTGATATACATGATTTAGCTTCAACTGCATGCGAAACAAACGAGTTAACTTCAAATCCATGCGAAACACATGAGTTAGCTTCAAATCAATGCGAAGTGCAAGGCTTATCTTCGAATCCATGCGAAACAAATGGTTTAGCTTCAAATACTTGTGATATAAATGATTTAGTTTCAACAGCATGCGAAACAAACGAGTTAGATTCAAATTCATGCTAAACACATGATTTAGCTTCAAATCAATGCGAAATAGATGGATTATCTTCGAATCCATGAGAAACAAATGGTTTAACTTCAAATACTTGTGATATACATGATTTAGCTTCAACAGCATGCGAAGCAAACGAGTTATCTTCAAATCCAAGCGAAACACATGATTTATCTTCAAATCAATGCTAAGTAGAAAGCTTAGCTTCAAATCCATGGGAATCAAATGGTTTAGCTTCAAATACTTGTGATATACATGATTCAGCTTCAACTGCATGCGAAACAAACGAGTTAGTTTCAAGCCCAAACGAAAAACATGATTTAGCATCAAGTCAACGCGAAGTTGATGGCTTAGCTTCAAATCCATGCGAAACGAAAGATTTAGCTTCACATACTTGTGAATATAAGTGATATAGCTTCAAATGCAGGCGAAACAAACGAGTTAGCTTCAAACCCATGCGAAACACATGACTTATCATCTAATCAATGCGAAGTAAAAGGCTAATCTTCGAATCCATGCGAAACAAATGATATAGTTTCAAATACTTGTGATATACATGATTTATTTTCAACAGCATGCGAAACAAACGACTTAACTTCAAATCCATGCGAAACACATGAGTTAGCTTCAAATCAATGCGAAGTGCAAGGCTTATCTTCGAATCCATGCGAAGCAAATGGTTTAGCTTCAAATACTTGTGATATAAATGATTTAGTTTCAACAGCATGCGAAACAAACGAGTTAGATTCAAATTCATGCTAAACACATGATATAGCTTCAAATCAATGCGAAATAGATGGATTATCTTCGAATCCATGAGAAACAAATGGTTTAACTTCAAATACTTGTGATATACATGATATAGCTTCAACAGCATGCGAAGCAAACGAGTTATCTTCAAATCCAAGCGAAACACATGATTTATCTTCAAATCAATGCTAAGTAGAAAACTTAGCTTCAAATCCATGGGAATCAAATGGTTTAGCTTCAAATACTTGTGATATAAATGATTCAGCTTCAACTGCATGCGAAACAAACGAGTTAGCTTCAAATCCATGCGAAACACATGATTTAGATTAAAATCAATGCGAAGTAGAAGGCTTATGTTCGAATAAATGCGAAACAAATGATATAGCTTCAAATACTTGTGATATACATGATTTAGTTATAACAGCATGCGAAACAAACGAGTTAGCTTCAAATCCATGCGAAACACATGATTTAGCCTCAAATCAATGCGAAGTAGAAGGCTTAGCTTCTAATAAATGCGAAACAAATGGTTTAGCTTCCAATACTTGTGATATACATGATTTAGCTTCAACTGCATGCGAAACAAACAAGTTAGCTTCAAGTCCAAACGAAACACATGATTTATCTTCCATGCATTGCGTAGTAGAACGTTTAACTACAAATCCATGCGATTCAAGTGATTTAGGTTAAAATACTTGCTATATAATGGATTTAGCTTCAACTGGAAGCGAGACAAACGAGTTAGCTTCACATTCATGCGAAACACATGATTTAGATTCAAATCAATGCGAGGTAAAAGCTTTGTCTTCAAATCCATGCGAAACAACTGATTTAGCTTCAAATACTTTCGATATAAATGATTTAGATTCAACTGCATGCGAAACAAACGAGTTAACTTCAAATCCATGCGAAACACATGATTTAATTTCAAATCAATGCGAAGTAGAAGACTGATCTTCAAATCCATGTGAAACGAATAGTTTAGCTGCCAAAACTTTTGATATACATGATTTAGCTTCAACAGCATGCGAAACAAACGAGTTAGATTCAAATCCATGCGAAACACATGATTTAGCTTCAAATCAGTGCGAAGTAGAAGGGTTATCTTCGAATCCATGCGAAACAAATGGTTTAGCTGCAAATACTTGTGATGTACATGATTTAGCTTCAACTGCATACGCAAAAAAAGAGTTGGCTTCAAATCCATGCGAAACATTTGATTTAACTTCATATCAATGCGAAGTAGAAGGCTGATCTTCGAATCCATGCGAAGCAAAAGGTTTAGTTTCAAATACTTGTCATACACTTGAGTTAGCTTCAACAGCATGCGAAACAAACGAGTTAGCTTCAAATCCATGCGAAACACATGATTTAGCATCAAATCAATGCGGAGTGGAAGGCTTATCTTCGTATCCATGCGAAACAAATGGTTTAGCATCATATACTTGTGATATACATGATTTAGCTTCAACAGCATGCGAAATGAACGAGTTAGGTTCAAATCCATGCGAAACACATGATTTAGCTTCAAATCAATGCGAAGTAGAAGGGTTATCTTCGTATCGATGCGAAACAAATGGTTTAGCTGCAAATACTTGTGATGTACATGATTCAGCTTCAACTGCATGCGAAACAAACGTGTTAGCTTAAAATCCATGCGGAACACATGATTTAGCTTCAAATCAATGCGAAGTAGAAGGCTGATCTTCGAATCCATGCGAAGCAAATTGTTTAGCTTCAAATACTTGTGATACACTTGATTTAGCTTCAACAGCATGCGAAACAAACGAGTTAGATTCAAATCCATGCAAAACACATGATTTAGCTTCAAATCAATGCGAAATAGATGGATTATTTACGAATCCATGCGAAACAAATGGATTAGATTCATATACGTGTGATATACATGATTTAGCTTCAACAGCATGCGAAATAAACGAGTTAGATTCAAATCCATGCGAAACACATGATCTAGCTTCAAATCAATGCGAAGAAGAAGGGGTATCTTCGTATCGATGCGAAACAAATGGTTTAGCTGCAAACACTTGTGATATACGTGATTTAGCTTCAACTGCATGCGAAACAAACGAGTTAGCTTAAAATCCATGCGAAACACATGATTTAGCTTCAAATCAATGCGAAGTAGAAGGCTGATCTTCGAATCCATGCGTAACAAATGGTTTAGCTGCAAATACTTGTGATATACGTGATTTAGCTTCAACTGCATGCGAAACAAACGAGTTAACTTCGAATCCATCCGAAACGAATAGTTTAGCTTCTAATACTTGTGATGTACATGATTCAGCTTCAACTGCATGCGAAACAAACGAGTTAGCTTCAAATCCATGCGAAACACATGATTTAGATTAAAATCAATGCGAAGTAGAAGGCTTATCTTCGAATCCATGCGAAACAAATGGTTTAGCTTCAAATACTTGTGATATACATGATTTAGCTTCAACTGCATGCGAAACAAACGTGTTAGCTTAAAATCCATGCGGAACACATGATTTAGCTTCAAATCAATGCGAAGTAGAAAGCTGATCTTCGAATCCATGCGTAACAAATGGTTTAACTTCAAATACTTGTGATATACATGATTTAGCTTCAACAGCATGCGAAACAAACGAGTTAGCTTCAAATCCATGCGAAACACATGATTTAGCTTCAAATCAATGCGAATTAGAAGGGTTGTCTTGGAATCCATGTGAAACGTATGATATAGCTTCAAATACTTGTGATATACATGATTTAGCTTCAACAGCATGCGAAAAAAACGAGTTAGCTTCAAAACCAAGCGAAACACATGATTTAGCCTCAAATCAATGCGAAGTAGAAGGCTTAGCTTCGAATAAATGCGAAACAGATGGTTTAGCTTCAAATACTTGTGATATGTATGATTTAGCTTCAACAGCATGCGAAACGAACGAGATAGCTTCAAATCCATGCGAAACACATGATTTAGCTTCAAATCAATGCGAAGTAGGAGGCTTACCTTCGATCCTATGCGATACAAATGGTTTAGCTTCAAATACTTGTGATATACATGATTTAGCTTCAACAGCATGCGAAACAAACGAGTTATCTTCAAATCCATGCGAAACACATGATTTAGCTTCAAATCAATGCGAAGTAGAAGGCTGATCTTCGAATCCATGCGTAACAAATGGTTTAGCTGCAAATACTTGTGATATACGTGATTTAGCTTCAACTGCATGCGAAACAAACGAGTTATCTTCAAATCCATGCGAAACACATGATTTAGCATCAAATCAATGCGAAGTAGAAGGCTGATCTTCGAATCCATGCGTAACAAATGGTTTAGCTGCAAATACTTGTGATATACATGATTTAGCTTCAACTGCATGCGAAACAAACGAGTTAGCTGCTAATCCATGCGAAACACATGATTTAGATTAAAATCAATGCGAAGTAGAAGGCTTATTTTCGAATCCATGCGAAACAAATGGTTTAGCTTCAAATCCTTGTGATATACATGATTTAGCTTCAACTGCATGCGAAACAAACGAGTTAGCTTAAAATCCATGCGGAACACATGATTTAGCTTCAAATCAATGCGAAGTAGGAGGCTTACCTTCGATCCTATGCGATACAAATGGTTTAGCTTCAAATACTTGTGATATACATGATTTAGCTTCAACAGCATGCGAAACAAACGAGTTATCTTCAAATCCATGCGAAACACATGATTTAGATTAAAATCAATGCGAAGTAGAAGGCTTATCTTCGAATCCATGCGAAACAAATGGTTTAGCTTCAAATACTTGTGATATACATGATTTAGTTTCAACTGCATGCGATACAAACGAGTTAGCTTAAAATCCATGCGGAACACATGATTTAGCTTCAAATCAATGCGAAGTAGAAGGCTGATCTTCGAATCCATGCGTAACAAATGGTTTAACTTCAAATACTTGTGAGATACATGATTTAGCTTCAACAGCATGCGAAAAAAACGAGTTAGCTTCAAAACCAAGCGAAACACATGATTTAGCCTCAAATCAATGCGAAGTAGAAGGCTTAGCTTCGAATACATGCGAAACAGATGGTTTAGCTTCAAATACTTGTGATATATATGATTTAGCTTCAACAGCATGCGAAACGAACGAGATAGCTTCAAATCCATGCGAAACACATGATTTAGCCTCAAATCAATGCGAAGTAGAAGGCTTAGCTTCGAATAAATGCGAAACAAATGGTTTAGCTTCAAATACTTGTGATATATATGATTTAGCTTCAACAGCATGCGAAACGAACGAGATAGCTTCAAATCCATGCGAAACACGTGATTTAGCTTCAAATCAATGCGAAGTAGGAGGCTTACCTTCGATCCTATGCGATACAAATGGTTTAGCTTCAAATACTTGTGATATACATGATTTAGCTTCGACAGCATGCGAAACAAACGAGTTATCTTCAAATCCATGCGAAACACATGATTTAGCATCAAATCAATGCGAAGTAGAAGGCTGATCTTCGAATCCATGCGTAACAAATGGTTTAGCTGCAAATACTTGTGATATACATGATTTAGCTTCAACTGCATGCGAAACAAACGAGTTAGCTGCTAATCCATGCGAAACACATGATTTAGATTAAAATCAATGCGAAGTAGAAGGCTTATTTTCGAATCCATGCGAAACAAATGGTTTAGCTTCAAATCCTTGTGATATACATGATTTAGCTTCAACTGCATGCGAAACAAACGAGTTAGCTTAAAATCCATGCGGAACACATGATTTAGCTTCAAATCAATGCGAAGTAGAAAGCTGATCTTCGAATCCATGCGAAGCAAATGGTTTAGCTTCAAATACTTTTGATACACTTGATTTAGCTTCAACAGCATGCGAAACAAACGAGTTAGCTTCAAATCCATGCGAAACACATGATTTAGCATCAAATCAATGCGAAGTGGAAGGCTTATCTTCGAATCCATGCGAAACAAATGGTTTAGCTTCATATACTTGTGATATACATGATTTAGCTTCAACAGCATGCGAAATGAACGAGTTAGATTCAAATCCATGCGAAACACATGATTTAGCTTAAAATCCATGCGAAACACATGATTTAGCTTCAAATCAATGCGAAGTAGAAGGCTGATCTTCGAATCCATGCGTAACAAATGGTTTAGCTGCAAATACTTGTGATATACGTGATTTAGCTTCAACTGCATGCGAAACAAACGAGTTAACTTCGAATCCATCCGAAACGAATAGTTTAGCTTCTAATACTTGTGATGTACATGATTCAGCTTCAACTGCATGCGAAACAAACGAGTTAGCTTCAAATCCATGCGAAACACATGATTTAGCTTCAAATCAATGCGAAGTAGAAGGCTGATCTTCGAATCCATGCGAAGCAAATGGTTTAGCTTCAAATACTTTTGATACACTTGATTTAGCTTCAACAGCATGCGAAACAGACGAGTTAGCTTCAAATCCATGCGAAACACATGATTTAGCTTCAAATCAATGCGAAGTAGGAGGCTTACCTTCGATCCTATGCGATACAAATGGTTTAGCTTCAAATACTTGTGATATACATGATTTAGCTTCAACAGCATGCGAAATGAACGAGTTAGATTCAAATCCATGCGAAACACATGATTTAGATTAAAATCAATGCGAAGTAGAAGGCTTATCTTCGAATCCATGCGAAACAAATGGTTTAGCTTCAAATACTTGTGATATACATGATTTAGCTTCAACTGCATGCGATACAAACGAGTTAGCTTAAAATCCATGCGGAACACATGATTTAGCTTCAAATCAATGCGAAGTAGAAGGCTGATCTTCGAATCCATGCGAAGCAAATGGTTTAGCTTCAAATACTTTTGATACACTTGATTTAGCTTCAACAGCATGCGAAACAGACGAGTTAGCTTCAAATCCATGCGAAACACATGATTTAGCATCAAATCAATGCGTAGTAGAAGGCTGATCTTCGAATCCATGCGAAACAAATGATATAGCTTCAAATACTTGTGATATACATGATTTAACTTCAACAGCATCCGAAACAAACCAGTTAGATTCAAATCAATGCGAAACACATGATTTAGCTTCAAATCAATGCGAAGAAGTAGGCATATCTTCGAATCCATGCGAAACAAATGGATTAGCTTCTTATACTTGTGATGTACATGATTTAGCTACAACAGCATGCGAAATAAACGAGTTAGCTTCAAATCCATGCGAAACGCATGATTTAGCTTCAAATCAATGCGAATTAGAAGGGTTATCTTGGAATCCATGCGAAACGTATGATATAGCTTCAAATACTTGTGGTATACATGATTTAGCTCCAACAGCATGCGAAACAAACGAGTTCGCTTCAAATCCATGCGAAACACATGATTTAGCATCAAATCAATGCGAAGTAGAAGGCTGATCTTCGAATCCATGCGAAGCAAATGGTTTAGCTTCAAATACTTGTGATATACATGATTTAGCTTCAACAGCATGCGAAACAAATGAGTTATATTCAAATCCAAGCGAAACACATTATTTATCTTCAAATCAATGCGAATTAGAAGGGTTATCTTGGAATGCATGCGAAACGTATGATATAGCTTCAAATACTTGTGATACACATGACTTAGCTTCAACAGCATGCGAAACAAACGAGTTAGCTTCAAATCCATGCGAAACACATGATTTAGCATCAAATCAATGCGAAGTAGAAGGCTTAGCATCGATTAAATGCGAAACAAATGGTTTAGCTTCAAATACTTGTGATATATATGATTTAGCTTCTACAGCATGCGAAACAAACGAGTTAGCTTCAAATCCATGCGAAACACATGATTTAGCTTCAAATCAATGCGCATTAGAAGGGTTATCTTCGAATCCATGCGAAACAAATGATATAGCTTCAAATACTTGTGATATACATAATTTAGCTTCAACAGCATGCGAAACAAACGAGTTAGCTTCAAAACCGAGCGAAACACATGATTTAGCCTCAAATCAATGCGAAGTAGAAGGCTTAGCATCGAATAAATGCGAAACAAATGGTTTAGCTTCAAATACTTGTGATATATATGATTTAGCTTCAACAGCATGCGAAACAAACGAGTTAGCTTCAAATCCATGCGAAACACATGATTTAGCTTCAAATCAATGCGAATTAGAAGGGTTATCTTCGAATCCATGCGAAACAAATGATATAGCTTCAAATACTTGTGATATACATGATTTAACTTCAACAGCATCCGAAACAAACGAGTTAGATTCAAATCCATGCGAAACACATGATTTAGCTTCAAATCAATGCGAAGAAGTAGGCATATCTTCGAATCCATGCGAAACAAATGGATTAGCTTCTTATACTTGTGATGTACATGATTTAGCTACAACAGCATGCGAAATAAACGAGTTAGCTTCAAATCCATGCGAAACGCATGATTTAGCTTCAAATCAATGCGAATTAGAAGGGTTATCTTGGAATCCATGCGAAACGTTTGATATAGCTTCAAATACTTGTGGTATACATGATTTAGCTTCAACAGCATGCGAAACAAACGAGTTAGCTTCAAATCCATGCGAAACACATGATTTAGCATCAAATCAATGCGAAGTAGAAGGCTGATCTTCGAATCCATGCGAAGCAAATGGTTTAGCTTCAAATACTTGTGATATACATGATTAAGCTTCAACAGCATGCGAAACAAATGAGTTATATTCAAATCCAAGCGAAACACATGATTTATCTTCAAATCTATGCGAATTAGAAGGGTTATCTTGGAATCCATGCGAAACGTATGATATAGCTTCAAATACTTGTGATATACATGATTTTGCTTCAACAGCATGCGAAACAAACGAGTTAGCTTCAAAACCGAGCGATACACATGATTTAGCCTCAAATCAATGCGAAGTAGAAGGCGTAGCTTCGAATAAATGCGATACAAATGGTTTAGCTTCAAATACTTGTGATATATATGATTTAGCTTCAACAGCATGCGAAACAAACGAGTTAGCTTCAAATCCATGCGAAACACATGATTTAGCTTCAAATCAATGCGAAGTAGAGGCTTATCTTCGATCCCATGCGATACAAATGGTTTAGCTTCAAATACTTGTGATATACATGATTTAGCTTCAACAGCATGCGAAACAAACGAGTTAGCTTCAAATCCATGCGAAACACATGATTTAGCAGCAAATCAATGCGAAGTAGAAGGCTGATATCCGAATCCATGCGAAGTAAATGGTTTAGCTTCAAATACTTGTGATATACATGATTTAGCTTCAACAGCATGCGAAACAAATGATTTATATTCAAATCCAAGCGAAACACATGATTTATCTTCAAATCTATGCGAAGTAGAAAGCTTAGCTTCAAAACCATAGGAATCAAATGGTTTAGCTTCAAATACTTGTGATATACATGATTTAGCTACAACTGCATGCGAAAAAAACGAGTTAGCTTCAAAACCAAGCGAAACATTTGATTTAGCCTCAAATCAATGCGAAGTAGAAGGCTTAGCTTCGAATATATGCGAAACAAATGGTTTAGCTTCAAATACTTGTGATATACATGATTCAGCTTCAACTGCATGCGAAACAAACGAGTTAGCTTTAAGTCCATGCGAAACACATGATTTAGCTTCAAATCAATGCGAATTAGAAGGGTTATCGTCGAATCCATGCGAAACGAATGATATAGCTTCAAATACTTGTGATATACATGATTTAGCTTCAACAGCATCCGAAACAAACGAGTTAGATTCAAATCCATGCGAAACACATGATTTAGCTTCAAATCGATGCGAAGAAGTAGGCATATCTTCGAATCCATCCGAAACAAATGGATTAGCTTCTTATACTTGTGATATACATGATTTAGCTTCAACAGCATGCGAAATAAACGAGTTAGCTTCAAATCCATGCGAAACACATGATTTAGCTTCAAATCATGCGAATTAGAAGGGTTATCTTGGAATCCATGCGAAACGTATGATATAGCTTCAAATAATTGTGGTATACATGATTTAGCTCCAACAGCATGCGAAACAAACGAGTTAGCTTCAAATCCATGCGAAACACATGATTTAGCATCAAATCAATGCGAAGTAGAAGGCTGATCTTCGAATCCATGCGAAGCAAATGGTTTAGCTTCAAATACTTGTGATATACATGATTTAGCTTCAACAGCATGCGAAACAAATGAGTTATATTCAAATCCAAGCGAAACACATGATTTATCTTCAAATCAATGCGAATTAGAAGGGTTATCTTGGAATGCATGCGAAACGTATGATATAGCTTCAAATACTGGTGATATACATGATTTAGCTTCAACAGCATGCGAAACAAACGAGTTAGCTTCAAATCCATGCGAAACACATGATTTAGCATCAAATCAATGCGAAGTAGAAGGCTGATCTTCGAATCCATGCGAAGCAAATGGATTAGCTTCTTATACTTGTGATGTACATGATTTAGCTACAACAGCATGCGAAATAAACGAGTTGGCTTCAAATCCATGCGAAACGCATGATTTAGCTTCAAATCAATGCGAATTAGAAGGGTTATCGTCGAATCCATGCGAAACGAATGATATAGCTTCAAATACTTGTGATATACATGATTTAGCTTCAACAGCATCCGAAACAAACGAGTTAGATTCAAATCCATGCGAAACACATGATTTAGCTTCAAATCGATGCGAAGAAGTAGGCATATCTTCGAATCCATGCGAAACAAATGGATTAGCTTCTTATACTTGTGATATACATGATTTAGCTTCAACAGCATGCGAAATAAACGAGTTAGCTTCAACTCCATGCGAAACACATGATTTAGCTTCAAATCATGCGAATTAGAAGGGTTATCTTGGAATCCATGCGAAACGTATGATATAGCTTCAAATAATTGTGGTATACCTGATTTAGCTCCAACAGCATGCGAAACAAACGAGTTAGCTTCAAATCCATGCGAAACACATGATTTAGCATCAAATCAATGCGAAGTAGAAGGCTGATCTTCGAATCCATGCGAAGCAAATGGTTTAGCTTCAAATACTTGTGATATACATGATTTAGCTTCAACAGCATGCGAAACAAATGAGTTATATTCAAATCCAAGCGAAACACATGATTTATCTTCAAATCAATGCGAATTAGAAGGGTTATCTTGGAATGCATGCGAAACGTATGATATAGCTTCAAATACTGGTGATATACATGATTTAGCTTCAACAGCATGCGAAACAAACGAGTTAGCTTCAAATCCATGCGAAACACATGATTTAGCATCAAATCAATGCGAAGTAGAAGGCTGATCTTCGAATCCATGCGAAGCAAATGGATTAGCTTCTTATACTTGTGATGTACATGATTTAGCTACAACAGCATGCGAAATAAACGAGTTGGCTTCAAATCCATGCGAAACGCATGATTTAGCTTCAAATCAATGCGAATTAGAAGGGTTATCTTGGAATCCATGCGAAACGTTTGATATAGCTTCAAATACTTGTGGTATACATGATTTAGCTTCAACAGCATGCGAAACAAACGAGTTAGCTTCAAATCCATGCGAAACACATGATTTAGTATCAAATCAATGCGAAGTAGAAGGCTGATCTTCGAATCCATGCGAAGCAAATGGTTTAGCTTCAAATACTTGTGATATACATGATTAAGCTTCAACAGCATGCGAAACAAATGAGTTATATTCAAATCCAAGCGAAACACATGATTTATCTTCAAATCTATGCGAATTAGAAGGGTTATCTTGGAATCCATGCGAAACGTATGATATAGCTTCAAATACTTGTGATATACATGATTTTGCTTCAACAGCATGCGAAACAAACGAGTTAGCTTCAAAACCGATCGAAACACATGATTTAGCCTCAAATCAATGCGAAGTAGAAGGCTTAGCTTCGAATAAATGCGAAACAAATGGTTTACCTTCAAATACTTGTGATATATATGATTTAGCTTCAACAGCATGCGAAACAAACGAGTTAGCTTCAAATCCATGCGAAACACATGATTTAGCTTCAAATCAATGCGAAGTAGAGGCTTATCTTCGATCCCATGCGATACAAATGGTTTAGCTTCAAATACTTGTGATATACATGATTTAGCTTCAACAGCATGCGAAACAAACGAGTTAGCTTAAAATCCATGCGAAACACATGATTTAGCATCAAATCAATGCGAAGTAGAAGGCTGATCTTCGAATCCATGCGTAACAAATGGTTTAGCTTCAAATACTTGTGATATACATGATTTAGCTTCAACAGCATGCGAAACAAACGAGTTAGCTTCAAATCCATGAGAAACACATGATTTAGCAGCAAATCAATGCGAAGTAGAAGGCTGATCTCCGAATCCATGCGAAGCAAATGGTTTAGCTTCAAATACTTGTGATATACATGATTTAGCTTCAACAGCATGCGAAACAAATGATTTATATTCAAATCCAAGCGAAACACATGATTTATCTTCAAATCTATGCGAAGTAGAAAGCTTAGCTTCAAAACCATAGGAATCAAATGGTTTAGCTTCAAATACTTGTGATATACATGATTTAGCTTCAACTGCATGCGAAACAAACGAGTTAGCTTCAAATCCTTGCGAAACACATGATTTAGCATCAAATCAATGCGAAGTGGAAGACTTATCTTCGAATCCATGCGAAACGAATAGTTTAGCTTCAAATACTTGTGATATACATGATTCAGCTTCAACTGCATGCGAAACAAATGAGTTATATTCAAATCCAAGCGAAACACATGATTTATCTTCAAATCAATGCGAATTAGAAGGGTTATCTTGGAATGCATGCGAAACGTATGATATAGCTTCAAATACTGGTGATATACATGATTTAGCTTCAACAGCATGCGAAACAAACGAGTTAGCTTCAAATCCATGCGAAACACATGATTTAGCATCAAATCAATGCGAAGTAGAAGGCTGATCTTCGAATCCATGCGAAGCAAATGGATTAGCTTCTTATACTTGTGATGTACATGATTTAGCTACAACAGCATGCGAAATAAACGAGTTGGCTTCAAATCCATGCGAAACGCATGATTTAGCTTCAAATCAATGCGAATTAGAAGGGTTATCGTCGAATCCATGCGAAACGAATGATATAGCTTCAAATACTTGTGATATACATGATTTAGCTTCAACAGCATCCGAAACAAACGAGTTAGATTCAAATCCATGCGAAACACATGATTTAGCTTCAAATCGATGCGAAGAAGTAGGCATATCTTCGAATCCATGCGAAACAAATGGATTAGCTTCTTATACTTGTGATATACATGATTTAGCTTCAACAGCATGCGAAATAAACGAGTTAGCTTCAAATCCATGCGAAACACATGATTTAGCTTCAAATCATGCGAATTAGAAGGGTTATCTTGGAATCCATGCGAAACGTATGATATAGCTTCAAATAATTGTGGTATACATGATTTAGCTCCAACAGCATGCGAAACAAACGAGTTAGCTTCAAATCCATGCGAAACACATGATTTAGCATCAAATCAATGCGAAGTAGAAGGCTGATCTTCGAATCCATGCGAAGCAAATGGTTTAGCTTCAAATACTTGTGATATACATGATTTAGCTTCAACAGCATGCGAAACAAATGAGTTATATTCAAATCCAAGCGAAACACATGATTTATCTTCAAATCAATGCGAATTAGAAGGGTTATCTTGGAATGCATGCGAAACGTATGATATAGCTTCAAATACTGGTGATATACATGATTTAGCTTCAACAGCATGCGAAACAAACGAGTTAGCTTCAAATCCATGCGAAACACATGATTTAGCATCAAATCAATGCGAAGTAGAAGGCTGATCTTCGAATCCATGCGAAGCAAATGGATTAGCTTCTTATACTTGTGATGTACATGATTTAGCTACAACAGCATGCGAAATAAACGAGTTGGCTTCAAATCCATGCGAATCGCATGATTTAGCTTCAAATCAATGCGAATTAGAAGGGTTATCTTGGAATCCATGCGAAACGTTTGATATAGCTTCAAATACTTGTGGTATACATGATTTAGCTTCAACAGCATGCGAAACAAACGAGTTAGCTTCAAATCCATGCGAAACACATGATTTAGTATCAAATCAATGCGAAGTAGAAGGCTGATCTTCGAATCCATGCGAAGCAAATGGTTTAGCTTCAAATACTTGTGATATACATAATTAAGCTTCAACAGCATGCGAAACAAATGAGTTATATTCAAATCCAAGCGAAACACATGATTTATCTTCAAATCTATGCGAATTAGAAGGGTTATCTTGGAATCCATGCGAAACGTATGATATAGCTTCAAATACTTGTGATATACATGATTTTGCTTCAACAGCATGCGAAACAAACGAGTTAGCTTCAAAACCGATCGAAACACATGATTTAGCCTCAAATCAATGCGAAGTAGAAGCTTAGCTTCGAATAAATGCGAAACAAATGGTTTACCTTCAAATACTTGTGATATATATGATTTAGCTTCAACAGCATGCGAAACAAACGAGTTAGCTTCAAATCCATGCGAAACACATGATTTAGCTTCAAATCAATGCGAAGTAGAGGCTTATCTTCGATCCCATGCGATACAAATGGTTTAGCTTCAAATACTTGTGATATACATGATTTAGCTTCAACAGCATGCGAAACAAACGAGTTAGCTTAAAATCCATGCGAAACACATGATTTAGCATCAAATCAATGCGAAGTAGAAGGCTGATCTTCGAATCCATGCGTAACAAATGGTTTAGCTTCAAATACTTGTGATATACATGATTTAGCTTCAACAGCATGCGAAACAAACGAGTTAGCTTCAAATCCATGAGAAACACATGATTTAGCAGCAAATCAATGCGAAGTAGAAGGCTGATCTCCGAATCCATGCGAAGCAAATGGTTTAGCTTCAAATACTTGTGATATACATGATTTAGCTTCAACAGCATGCGAAACAAACGAGATAGCTTTAAATCCATGCGAAACACATGATTTATCTTCAAATCAATGCGAATTAGAAGGGTTATCTTGGAATGCATACGAAACGTATGATATAGCTTCAAATACTTGTGATATACATGATTTAGCTTCAACAGCATGCGAAACAAACGAGTTAGCTTCAAATCCATGCGAAACACATGATTTAGCATCAAATCAATGCGAAGTAGAAGGCTGATCTTCGAATCCATGCGAAGCAAATGGTTTAGCTTCAAATACTTGTGATATACATGATTTAGCTTCAACAGCATGCGAAACAAACGAGTTAGCTTCAAATCCATGCGAAACACATGAATTAGCTTCAAATCAATGCGAAGTAGGAGGCTTATTTTCGATCCCATGCGATACAAATGGTTTAGCTTCAAATACTTGTGATATACATGATTTAGATTCAACTGCATGCGAAGCAAACGAGTTAGCTTCAAATCCTTGCGAAACACATGATTTAGCATCAAATCAATGCGAAGTGGAAGACTTATCTTCGAATCCTTGCGAAACGAATAGTTTAGCTTCAAATACTTGTGATATACATGATTCAGCTTCAACTGCATGCGAAACAAACGAGTTAGCTTTAAATCCATGCGAAACACATGATTTAGATTAAAATCAATGCGAAGTAGAAGGCTTATCTTCGAATCCATGCGAAACAAATGGTTTAGCTTCAAATACTTGTGATATACATGATTCTGCTTCAACTGCATGCGAAAAAAACGAGTTAGCTTTAAATCCATGCGAAAGACATGATTTAGATTAAAATCAATGCGAAGTAGAAGGCTTATCTTCGAATCCATGCGAAACAAATGGTTTAGCTTCAAATACTTGTGATATACATGATTTAGCTACAACTGCATGCGAAAAAAACGAGTTAGCTTCAAAACCAAGCGAAACATTTGATTTAGCCTCAAATCAATGCGAAGTAGAAGGCTTAGCTTCGAATATATGCGAAACAAATGGTTTAGCTTCAAATACTTGTGATATATATGAGTTAGCTTCAACAGCATGCGAAACAAACGAGTTAGCTTCAAAACCAAGCGAAACACATGATTTATCTTCAAATCAATGCGAATTAGAAGGGTTATCTTGGAATGCATGCGAAACGTATGATATAGCTTCAAATACTTGTGATATACATGATTTAGTTTCAACAGCATGCGAAACAAACGAGTTAGCTTCAAATCCATGCGAAACACATGATTTAGCATCAAATCAATGCGAAGTAGAAGGCTGATCTTCGAATCCATGCGAAGCAAATGGATTAGCTTCTTATACTTGTGATGTACATGATTTAGCTACAACAGCATGCGAAATAAACGAGTTAGCTTCAAATCCATGCGAAACACATGATTTAGCTTCAAATCATGCGAATTAGAAAGGTTATCTTGGAATCCATGCGAAACGTATGATATAGCTTCAAATAATTGTGGTATACATGATTTAGCTCCAACAGCATGCGAAACAAACGAGTTAGCTTCAAATCCATGCGAAACACATGATTTAGCATCAAATCAATGCGAAGTAGAAGGCTGATCTTCGAATCCATGCGAAGCAAATGGATTAGCTTCTTATCCTTGTGATGTACATGATTTAGCTACAACAGCATGCGAAATAAACGAGTTAGCTTCAAATCCATGCGAAACGCATGATTTAGCTTCAAATCAATGCGAATTAGAAGGGTTATCTTGGAATCCATGCGAAACAAATGGTTTAGCTTCAAATACTTGTGATATATATGATTTAGCTTCAACAGCATGCGAAACAAACGAGTTAGCTTCAAATCCATGCGAAACACATGATTTAGCTTCAAATCAATGCGAAGTAGAGGCTTATCTTCGATCCCATGCGATACAAATGGTTTAGCTTCAAATACTTCTGATATACGTGATTTAGCTTCAACTGCATGCGAAACAAATGATTTATATTCAAATCCAAGCGAAACACATGATTTATCTTCAAATCTATGCGAAGTAGAAAGCTTAGCTTCAAAACCATAGGAATCAAATGGTTTAGCTTCAAATACTTGTGATATACATGATTTAGCTTCAACTGCATGCGAAACAAACGAGTTAGCTTCAAATCCTTGCGAAACACATGATTTAGCATCAAATCAATGCGAAGTGGAAGACTTATCTTCGAATCCATGCGAAACGAATAGTTTAGCTTCAAATACTTGTGATATACATGATTCAGCTTCAACTGCATGCGAAACAAACGAGTTAGCTTTAAGTCCATGCGAAACACATGATTTAGCTTCAAATCAATGCGAATTAGAAGGGTTATCGTCGAATCCATGCGAAAAGAATGATATAGCTTCAAATACTTGTGATATACATGATTTAGCTTCAACAGCATCCGAAACAAACGAGTTAGATTCAAATCCATGCGAAACACATGATTTAGCTTCAAATCGATGCGAAGAAGTAGGCATATCTTCGAATCTATGCGAAACAAATGGATTAGCTTCTTATACTTGTGATATACATGATTTAGCTTCAACAGCATGCGAAATAAACGAGTTAGCTTCAAATCCATGCGAAACACATGATTTAGCTTCAAATCATGCGAATTAGAAGGGTTATCTTGGAATCCATGCGAAACGTATGATATAGCTTCAAATAATTGTGGTATACATGATTTAGCTCCAACAGCATGCGAAACAAACGAGTTAGCTTCAAATCCATGCGAAACACATGATTTAGCATCAAATCAATGCGAAGTAGAAGGCTGATCTTCGAATCCATGCGAAGCAAATGGTTTAGCTTCAAATACTTGTGATATACATGATTTAGCTTCAACAGCATGCGAAACAAATGAGTTATATTCAAATCCAAGCGAAACACATGATTTAGCTTCAAATCAATGCGAAGTAGAGGCTTATCTTCGATCCCATGCGATACAAATGGTTTAGCTTCAAATACTTGTGATATACATGATTTAGCTTCAACAGCATGCGAAACAAACGAGTTAGCTTAAAATCCATGCGAAACACATGATTTAGCATCAAATCAATGCGAAGTGGAAGACTTATCTTCGAATCCTTGCGAAACGAATAGTTTAGCTTCAAATACTTGTGATATACATGATTCAGCTTCAACTGCTTGCGAAACAAACGAGTTAGCTTTAAATCCATGCGAAACACATGATTTAGATTAAAATCAATGCGAAGTAGAAGGCTTATATTCGAATCCATGCGAAACAAATGGTTTAGCTTCAAATACTTGTGATATACATGATTCTGCTTCAACTGCATGCGAAAAAAACGAGTTAGCTTTAAATCCATGCGAAAGACATGATTTAGATTAAAATCAATGCGAAGTAGAAGGCTTATCTTCGAATCCATGCGAAACAAATGGTTTAGCTTCAAATACTTGTGATATACATGATTTAGCTACAACTGCATGCGAAAAAAACGAGTTAGCTTCAAAACCAAGCGAAACATTTGATTTAGCCTCAAATCAATGCGAAGTAGAGGCTTATCTTCGATCCCATGCGATACAAATGGTTTAGCTTCAAATACTTCTGATATACGTGATTTAGCTTCAACTGCATGCGAAACAAATGATTTATATTCAAATCCAAGCGAAACACATGATTTATCTTCAAATCTATGCGAAGTAGAAAGCTTAGCTTCAAAACCATAGGAATCAAATGGTTTAGCTTCAAATACTTGTGATATACATGATTTAGCTTCAACTGCATGCGAAACAAACGAGTTAGCTTCAAATCCTTGCGAAACACATGATTTAGCATCAAATCAATGCGAAGTGGAAGACTTATCTTCGAATCCATGCGAAACGAATAGTTTAGCTTCAAATACTTGTGATATACATGATTCAGCTTCAACTGCATGCGAAACAAACGAGTTAGCTTTAAGTCCATGCGAAAACACATGATTTAGCTTCAAATCAATGCGAATTAGAAGGGTTATCTTCGAATCCATGCGAAACAAATGGTTTAGCTTCAAATACTTGTGATATACATGATTTAGCTACAACTGCATGCGAAAAAAACGAGTTAGCTTCAAAACCAAGCGAAACATTTGATTTAGCCTCAAATCAATGCGAAGTAGAAGGCTTAGCTTCGAATATATGCGAAACAAATGGTTTAGCTTCAAATACTTGTGATATATATGAGTTAGCTTCAACAGCATGCGAAACAAACGAGTTAGCTTCAAAACCAAGCGAAACACATGATTTATCTTCAAATCAATGCGAATTAGAAGGGTTATCTTGGAATGCATGCGAAACGTATGATATAGCTTCAAATACTTGTGATATACATGATTTAGTTTCAACAGCATGCGAAACAAACGAGTTAGCTTCAAATCCATGCGAAACACATGATTTAGCATCAAATCAATGCGAAGTAGAAGGCTGATCTTCGAATCCTTGCGAAATGAATAGTTTAGCTTCAAATACTTGTGATATACATGATTCAGCTTCAACTGCATGCGAAACAAACGAGTTAGCTTTAAATCCATGCGAAACACATGATTTAGATTAAAATCAATGCGAAGTAGAAGGCTTATCTTCGAATCCATGCGAAACAAATGGTTTAGCTTCAAATACTTGTGATATACATGATTCTGCTTCAACTGCATGCGAAAAAAACGAGTTAGCTTTAAATCCATGCGAAAGACATGATTTAGATTAAAATCAATGCGAAGTAGAAGGCTTATCTTCGAATCCATGCGAAACAAATGGTTTAGCTTCAAATACTTGTGATATACATGATTTAGCTACAACTGCATGCGAAAAAAACGAGTTAGCTTCAAAACCAAGCGAAACATTTGATTTAGCCTCAAATCAATGCGAAGTAGAAGGCTTAGCTTCGAATATATGCGAAACAAATGGTTTAGCTTCAAATACTTGTGATATATATGAGTTAGCTTCAACAGCATGCGAAACAAACGAGTTAGCTTCAAAACCAAGCGAAACACATGATTTATCTTCAAATCAATGCGAATTAGAAGGGTTATCTTGGAATGCATGCGAAACGTATGATATAGCTTCAAATACTTGTGATATACATGATTTAGTTTCAACAGCATGCGAAACAAACGAGTTAGCTTCAAATCCATGCGAAACACATGATTTAGCATCAAATCAATGCGAAGTAGAAGGCTGATCTTCGAATCCATGCGAAGCAAATGGATTAGCTTCTTATACTTGTGATGTACATGATTTAGCTACAACAGCATGCGAAATAAACGAGTTAGCTTCAAATCTATGCGAAACACATGATTTAGCTTCAAATCATGCGAATTAGAAGGGTTATCTTGGAATCCATGCGAAACGTATGATATAGCTTCAAATAATTGTGGTATACATGATTTAGCTCCAACAGCATGCGAAACAAACGAGTTAGCTTCAAATCCATGCGAAACACATGATTTAGCATCAAATCAATGCGAAGTAGAAGGCTGATCTTCGAATCCATGCGAAGCAAATGGTTTAGCTTCAAATACTTGTGATATACATGATTTAGCTTCAACAGCATGCGAAACAAATGAGTTATATTCAAATCCAAGCGAAACACATGATTTATCTTCAAATCAATGCGAATTAGAAGGGTTATCTTGGAATGCATGCGAAACGTATGTTATAGCTTCAAATACTTGTGATATACATGATTTAGCTTCAACAGCATGCGAAACAAACGAGTTAGCTTCAAATCCATGCGAAACACATGATTTAGCATCAAATCAATGCGAAGTAGAAGGCTGATCTTCGAATCCATGCGAAGCAAATGGATTAGCTTCTTATCCTTGTGATGTACATGATTTAGCTACAACAGCATGCGAAATAAACGAGTTAGCTTCAAATCCATGCGAAACGCATGATTTAGCTTCAAATCAATGCGAATTAGAAGGGTTATCTTGGAATCCATGCGAAACAAATGGTTTAGCTTCAAATACTTGTGATATATATGATTTAGCTTCAACAGCATGCGAAACAAACGAGTTAGCTTCAAATCCATGCGAAACACATGATTTAGCTTCAAATCAATGCGAAGTAGAGGCTTATCTTCGATCCCATGCGATACAAATGGTTTAGCTTCAAATACTTCTGATATACGTGATTTAGCTTCAACTGCATGCGAAACAAATGATTTATATTCAAATCCAAGCGAAACACATGATTTATCTTCAAATCTATGCGAAGTAGAAAGCTTAGCTTCAAAACCATAGGAATCAAATGGTTTAGCTTCAAATACTTGTGATATACATGATTTAGCTTCAACTGCATGCGAAACAAACGAGTTAGCTTCAAATCCTTGCGAAACACATGATTTAGCATCAAATCAATGCGAAGTGGAAGACTTATCTTCGAATCCATGCGAAACGAATAGTTTAGCTTCAAATACTTGTGATATACATGATTCAGCTTCAACTGCATGCGAAACAAACGAGTTAGCTTTAAGTCCATGCGAAACACATGATTTAGCTTCAAATCAATGCGAATTAGAAGGGTTATCGTCGAATCCATGCGAAAAGAATGATATAGCTTCAAATACTTGTGATATACATGATTTAGCTTCAACAGCATCCGAAACAAACGAGTTAGATTCAAATCCATGCGAAACACATGATTTAGCTTCAAATCGATGCGAAACACATGATTTAGCTTCAAATCATGCGAATTAGAAGGGTTATCTTGGAATCCATGCGAAACGTATGATATAGCTTCAAATAATTGTGGTATACATGATTTAGCTCCAACAGCATGCGAAACAAACGAGTTAGCTTCAAATCCATGCGAAACACATGATTTAGCATCAAATCAATGCGAAGTAGAAGGCTGATCTTCGAATCCATGCGAAGCAAATGGTTTAGCTTCAAATACTTGTGATATACATGATTTAGCTTCAACAGCATGCGAAACAAATGAGTTATATTCAAATCCAAGCGAAACACATGATTTAGCTTCAAATCAATGCGAAGTAGAGGCTTATCTTCGATCCCATGCGATACAAATGGTTTAGCTTCAAATACTTGTGATATACATGATTTAGCTTCAACAGCATGCGAAACAAACGAGTTAGCTTAAAATCCATGCGAAACACATGATTTAGCATCAAATCAATGCGAAGTAGAAGGCTGATCTTCGAATCCATGCGTAACATATGGTTTAGCTTCAAATACTTGTGATATACATGATTTAGCTTCAACAGCATGCGAAACAAACGAGTTAGCTTCAAATCCATGCGAAACACATGATTTAGCAGCAAATCAATGCGAAGTAGAAGGCTGATATCCGAATCCATGCGAAGCAAATGGTTTAGCTTCAAATACTTGTGATATACATGATTTAGCTTCAACAGCATGCGAAACAAATGATTTATATTCAAATCCAAGCGAAACACATGATTTATCTTCAAATCTATGCGAAGTAGAAAGCTTAGCTTCAAAACCATAGGAATCAAATGGTTTAGCTTCAAATACTTGTGATATACATGATTTAGCTTCAACTGCATGCGAAACAAACGAGTTAGCTTCAAATCCTGGCGAAACACATGATTTAGCATCAAATCAATGCGAAGTGGAAGACTTATCTTCGAATCCATGCGAAACGAATAGTTTAGCTTCAAATACTTGTGATATACATGATTCAGCTTCAACTGCATGCGAAACAAACGAGTTAGCTTTAAGTCCATGCGAAACACATGATTTAGCTTCAAATCAATGCGAATTAGAAGGGTTATCGTCGAATCCATGCGAAACGAATGATATAGCTTCAAATACTTGTGATATACATGATTTAGCTTCAACAGCATCCGAAACAAACGAGTTAGATTCAAATCCATGCGAAACACATGATTTAGCTTCAAATCGATGCGAAGAAGTAGGCATATCTTCGAATCCATGCGAAACAAATGGATTAGCTTCTTATACTTGTGATATACATGATTTAGCTTCAACAGCATGCGAAATAAACGAGTTAGCTTCAAATCCATGCGAAACACATGATTTAGCTTCAAATCATGCGAATTAGAAGGGTTATCTTGGAATCCATGCGAAACGTATGATATAGCTTCAAATAATTGTGGTATACATGATTTAGCTCCAACAGCATGCGAAACAAACGAGTTAGCTTCAAATCCATGCGAAACACATGATTTAGCATCAAATCAATGCGAAGTAGAAGGCTGATCTTCGAATCCATGCGAAGCAAATGGTTTAGCTTCAAATACTTGTGATATACATGATTTAGCTTCAACAGCATGCGAAACAAATGAGTTATATTCAAATCCAAGCGAAACACATGATTTATCTTCAAATCAATGCGAATTAGAAGGGTTATCTTGGAATGCATGCGAAACGTATGATATAGCTTCAAATACTTGTGATATACATGATTTAGCTTCAACAGCATGCGAAACAAACGAGTTAGCTTCAAATCCATGCGAAACACATGATTTAGCTTCAAATCAATGCGAAGTAGGAGGCTTATCTTCGATCCCATGCGATACAAATGGTTTAGCTTCAAATACTTGTGATATACATGATTTAGATTCAACTGCATGCGAAGCAAACGAGTTAGCTTAAAATCCATGCGGAACACATGATTTAGCTTCAAATCAATGCGAAGTAGAAGGCTGAGCTTCGAATCCATGCGAAGCAAATGGTTTAGCTTCAAATACTTTTGATACACTTGAGTTAGCTTCAACAGCATGCGAAACAAACGAGTTAGCTTCAAATCCTTGCGAAACACATGATTTAGCATCAAATCAATGCGAAGTGGAAGACTTATCTTCGAATCCTTGCGAAACGAATAGTTTAGCTTCAAATACTTGTGATATACATGATTCAGCTTCAACTGCATGCGAAACAAACGAGTTAGCTTTAAATCCATGCGAAACACATGATTTAGATTAAAATCAATGCGAAGTAGAAGGCTTATCTTCGAATCCATGCGAAACAAATGGTTTAGCTTCAAATACTTGTGATATACATGATTCTGCTTCAACTGCATGCGAAAAAAGCGAGTTAGCTTTAAATCCATGCGAAAGACATGATTTAGATTAAAATCAATGCGAAGTAGAAGGCTTATCTTCGAATCCATGCGAAACAAAGGGTTTAGCTTCAAATACTTGTGATATACATGATTTAGCTACAACTGCATGCGAAAAAAACGAGTTAGCTTCAAAACCAAGCGAAACATTTGATTTAGCCTCAAATCAATGCGAAGTAGAAGGCTTAGCTTCGAATATATGCGAAACAAATGGTTTAGCTTCAAATACTTGTGATATATATGAGTTAGCTTCAACAGCATGCGAAACAAACGAGTTAGCTTCAAAACCAAGCGAAACACATGATTTAGCTTCAAATCAATGCGATACAAATGGTTTAGCTTCAAATACTTGTGATATACATGATATAGCTTCAACAGCATGCGAAACAAACGAGTTAGCTTCAAATCCATGCGAAACACATGATTTAGCATCAAATCAATGCGAAGTAGAAGGCTGATCTTCGAATCCATGCGTAACAAATGGTTTAGCTGCAAATACTTGTGATATACATGATTTAGCTTCAACTGCATGCGAAACAAACGAGTTAGCTTCAAATCCATGCGAAACACATGATTTAGCTTCAAATCAATGCGATACAAATGGGTTAGCTTCAAATACTTGTGATATACATGATTTAGCTTCAACAGCATGCGAAACGAACGAGTTCGCTTCAAATCCATGCGAAACACATGATTTAGCTTCAAATCAATGCGAATTAGAAGGGTTATCTTGGAATCCATGCGAAACGTATGATATAGCTTCAAATACTTGTGATATACATGATTTAGCTTCAACAGCATGCGAAACAAACGAGTTAGCTTCAAATCCATGCGAAACACATGATTTAGCATCAAATCAATGCGAAGTAGAAGGCTGATCTTCGAATCCATGCGAAGCAAATGGTTTAGCTTCAAATACTTGTGATATACATGATTTAGCTTCAACAGCATGCGAAACAAATGAGTTATATTCGAATCCAAGCGAAACACATTATTTATCTTCAAATCTATGCGAAGTAGAAAGCTTAGCTTCAAAACCATGGGAATCAAATGGTTTAGCTTCAAATACTTGTGACATACATGATTTAGCTTCAACTGCATGCGAAACAAACGAGTTAGCTTAAAATCCATGCGGAACACATGATTTAGCTTCAAATCAATGCGAAGTAGAAGGCTGATCTTCGAATCCATGCGAAGCAAATGGTTTAGCTTCAAATACTTTTGATACACTTGAGTTAGCTTCAACAGCATGCGAATAAAACGAGTTAGCTTCAAAACCAAGCGAAACACATGATTTAGCCTCAAATCAATGCGAAGTAGAAGGCAAAGCTTCGAATAAATGCGAAACAAATGGTTTAGCTTCAAATACTTGTGATATATATGATTTAGCTTCTACAGCATGCGAAACAAACGAGTTAGCTTCAAATCCATGCGAAACACATGATTTAGCTTCAAATCAATGCGAAGTAGGAGGCTTAACTTCGAATCCATGCGAAACAAACGGATTAGCTTCTTATACTTGTGATATACATGATTTAGCTTCAACAGAATGCGAAATAAACGAGTTAGATTCAAATCCATGCGAAACACATGATTTAGCTTCAAATCAATGCGAAGTAGAAGGCTGATCTTCGAATAAATGCGTAACAAATGGTTTAGCTGCAAATACTTGTGATTACATGATTTAGCTTCAACAGCATGCGAAATAAACGAGTTAGCTTCAAATCCATGCGAAACACATGATTTAGATTCAAATCAATGCGAATTAGAAGGGTTAGCTTGGAATCCATGCGAAACGTACGATATAGCTTCTTATACTTGTGATATACATGATTTAGCTTCAACAGCATGCGAAATAAACGAGTTAGATTCAAATCCATGCGAAACACATGATTTAGCTTCAAATCAATGCGAAGTAGCAGGGTTATCTTCGTATCGATGGGAAACAAATGGTTTAGCTGCAAATACTTGTGATATACGTGATTTAGCTTCAACTGTATGCGAAACAAACGAGTTAACTTCGAATCCTTGCGAAACGTATAGTTTAGCTTCAAATACTTGTGATATACATGATTCAGCTTCAACTGCATGCGAAACAAACGAGTTAGCTTTAAATCCATGCGAAACACATGATTTAGATTAAAATCAATGCGAAGTAGAAGGCTTATCTTCGAATCCATGCGAAACAAATGGTTTAGCTTCAAATACTTGTGATATACATGATTCTGCTTCAACTGCATGCGAAAAAAGCGAGTTAGCTTTAAATCCATGCGAAAGACATGATTTAGATTAAAATCAATGCGAAGTAGAAGGCTTATCTTCGAATCCATGCGAAACAAAGGGTTTAGCTTCAAATACTTGTGATATACATGATTTAGCTACAACTGCATGCGAAAAAAACGAGTTAGCTTCAAAACCAAGCGAAACATTTGATTTAGCCTCAAATCAATGCGAAGTAGAAGGCTTAGCTTCGAATATATGCGAAACAAATGGTTTAGCTTCAAATACTTGTGATATATATGAGTTAGCTTCAACAGCATGCGAAACAAACGAGTTAGCTTCAAAACCAAGCGAAACACATGATTTAGCTTCAAATCAATGCGATACAAATGGTTTAGCTTCAAATACTTGTGATATACATGATATAGCTTCAACAGCATGCGAAACAAACGAGTTAGCTTCAAATCCATGCGAAACACATGATTTAGCATCAAATCAATGCGAAGTAGAAGGCTGATCTTCGAATCCATGCGTAACAAATGGTTTAGCTGCAAATACTTGTGATATACATGATTTAGCTTCAACTGCATGCGAAACAAACGAGTTAGCTTCAAATCCATGCGAAACACATGATTTAGCTTCAAATCAATGCGATACAAATGGGTTAGCTTCAAATACTTGTGATATACATGATTTAGCTTCAACAGCATGCGAAACGAACGAGTTCGCTTCAAATCCATGCGAAACACATGATTTAGCTTCAAATCAATGCGAATTAGAAGGGTTATCTTGGAATCCATGCGAAACGTATGATATAGCTTCAAATACTTGTGATATACATGATTTAGCTTCAACAGCATGCGAAACAAACGAGTTAGCTTCAAATCCATGCGAAACACATGATTTAGCATCAAATCAATGCGAAGTAGAAGGCTGATCTTCGAATCCATGCGAAGCAAATGGTTTAGCTTCAAATACTTGTGATATACATGATTTAGCTTCAACAGCATGCGAAACAAATGAGTTATATTCGAATCCAAGCGAAACACATTATTTATCTTCAAATCTATGCGAAGTAGAAAGCTTAGCTTCAAAACCATGGGAATCAAATGGTTTAGCTTCAAATACTTGTGACATACATGATTTAGCTTCAACTGCATGCGAAACAAACGAGTTAGCTTAAAATCCATGCGGAACACATGATTTAGCTTCAAATCAATGCGAAGTAGAAGGCTGATCTTCGAATCCATGCGAAGCAAATGGTTTAGCTTCAAATACTTTTGATACACTTGAGTTAGCTTCAACAGCATGCGAATAAAACGAGATAGCTTCAAAACCAAGCGAAACACATGATTTAGCCTCAAATCAATGCGAAGTAGAAGGCTTAGCTTCGAATAAATGCGAAACAAATGGTTTAGCTTCAAATACTTGTGATATATATGATTTAGCTTCTACAGCATGCGAAACAAACGAGTTAGCTTCAAATCCATGCGAAACACATGATTTAGCTTCAAATCAATGCGAAGTAGGAGGCTTATCTTCGAATCCATGCGAAACAAACGGATTAGCTTCTTATACTTGTGATATACATGATTTAGCTTCAACAGAATGCGAAATAAACGAGTTAGATTCAAATCCATGCGAAACACATGATTTAGCTTCAAATCAATGCGAAGTAGAAGGCTGATCTTCGAATAAATGCGTAACAAATGGTTTAGCTGCAAATACTTGTGATTACATGATTTAGCTTCAACAGCATGCGAAATAAACGAGTTAGCTTCAAATCCATGCGAAACACATGATTTAGATTCAAATCAATGCGAATTAGAAGGGTTATCTTGGAATCCATGCGAAACGTACGATATAGCTTCTTATACTTGTGATATACATGATTTAGCTTCAACAGCATGCGAAATAAACGAGTTAGATTCAAATCCATGCGAAACACATGATTTAGCTTCAAATCAATGCGAAGTAGAAGGGTTATCTTCGTATCGATGGGAAACAAATGGTTTAGCTGCAAATACTTGTGATATACGTGATTTAGCTTCAACTGTATGCGAAACAAACGAGTTAACTTCGAATCCTTGCGAAACGTATAGTTTAGCTTCAAATACTTGTGATATACATGATTCAGCTTCAACTGCATGCGAAACAAACGAGTTAGCTTTAAATCCATGCGAAACACATGATTTAGATTAAAATCAATGCGAAGTAGAAGGCTTATCTTCGAATCCATGCGAAACAAATGGTTTAGCTTCAAATACTTGTGATATACATGATTCTGCTTCAACTGCATGCGAAAAAAGCGAGTTAGCTTTAAATCCATGCGAAAGACATGATTTAGATTAAAATCAATGCGAAGTAGAAGGCTTATCTTCGAATCCATGCGAAACAAAGGGTTTAGCTTCAAATACTTGTGATATACATGATTTAGCTACAACTGCATGCGAAAAAAACGAGTTAGCTTCAAAACCAAGCGAAACATTTGATTTAGCCTCAAATCAATGCGAAGTAGAAGGCTTAGCTTCGAATATATGCGAAACAAATGGTTTAGCTTCAAATACTTGTGATATATATGAGTTAGCTTCAACAGCATGCGAAACAAACGAGTTAGCTTCAAATCCATGCGAAACACATGATTTAGCATCAAATCAATGCGAAGTAGAAGGCTGATCTTCGAATCCATGCGTAACAAATGGTTTAGCTGCAAATACTTGTGATATACATGATTTAGCTTCAACTGCATGCGAAACAAACGAGTTAGCTTCAAATCCATGCGAAACACATGATTTAGCTTCAAATCAATGCGATACAAATGGGTTAGCTTCAAATACTTGTGATATATATGAGTTAGCTTCAACAGCATGCGAAACAAACGAGTTAGCTTCAAAACCAAGCGAAACACATGATTTAGCTTCAAATCAATGCGATACAAATGGTTTAGCTTCAAATACTTGTGATATACATGATATAGCTTCAACAGCATGCGAAACAAACGAGTTAGCTTCAAATCCATGCGAAACACATGATTTAGCATCAAATCAATGCGAAGTAGAAGGCTGATCTTCGAATCCATGCGTAACAAATGGTTTAGCTGCAAATACTTGTGATATACATGATTTAGCTTCAACTGCATGCGAAACAAACGAGTTAGCTTCAAATCCATGCGAAACACATGATTTAGCTTCAAATCAATGCGATACAAATGGGTTAGCTTCAAATACTTGTGATATACATGATTTAGCTTCAACAGCATGCGAAACGAACGAGTTCGCTTCAAATCCATGCGAAACACATGATTTAGCTTCGAATCAATGCGAATTAGAAGGGTTATCTTGGAATCCATGCGAAACGTATGATATAGCTTCAAATACTTGTGATATACATGATTTAGCTTCAACAGCATGCGAAACAAACGAGTTAGCTTCAAATCCATGCGAAACACATGATTTAGCATCAAATCAATGCGAAGTAGAAGGCTGATCTTCGAATCCATGCGAAGCAAATGGTTTAGCTTCAAATACTTGTGATATACATGATTTAGCTTCAACAGCATGCGAAACAAATGAGTTATATTCGAATCCAAGCGAAACACATTATTTATCTTCAAATCTATGCGAAGTAGAAAGCTTAGCTTCAAAACCATGGGAATCAAATGGTTTAGCTTCAAATACTTGTGATATACATGATTTAGCTTCAACTGCATGCGAAACAAACGAGTTAGCTTCAAATCCTTGCGAAACACATGATTTAGCATCAAATCAATGCGAAGTGGAAGACTTATCTTCGAATCCTTGCGAAACGAATAGTTTAGCTTCAAATACTTGTGATATACATGATTCAGCTTCAACTGCATGCGAAAAAAACGAGTTAGCTTCAAAACCAAGCGAAACATTTGATTTAGCCTCAAATCAATGCGAAGTAGAAGGCTTAGCTTCGAATATATGCGAAACAAATGGTTTAGCTTCAAATACTTGTGATATATATGAGTTAGCTTCACCAGCATGCGAAACAAACGAGTTAGCTTCAAAACCAAGCGAAACACATGATTTATCTTCAAATCAATGCGAATTAGAAGGGTTATCTTGGAATGCATGCGAAACGTATGATATAGCTTCAAATACTTGTGATATACATGATTTAGTTTCAACAGCATGCGAAACAAACGAGTTAGCTTCAAATCCATGCGAAACACATGATTTAGCATCAAATCAATGCGAAGTAGAATGCTGATCTTCGAATCCATGCGAAGCAAATGGATTAGCTTCTTATACTTGTGATGTACATGATTTAGCTACAACAGCATGCGAAATAAACGAGTTAGCTTCAAATCCATGCGAAACACATGATTTAGCTTCAAATCATTCGAATTAGAAGGGTTATCTTGGAATCCATGCGAAACGTATGATATAGCTTCAAATAATTGTGGTATACATGATTTAGCTCCAACAGCATGCGAAACAAACGAGTTAGCTTCAAATCCATGCGAAACACATGATTTAGCATCAAATCAATGCGAAGTAGAAGGCTGATCTTCGAATCCATGCGAAGCAAATGGTTTAGCTTCAAATACTTGTGATATACATGATTTAGCTTCAACAGCATGCGAAACAAATGAGTTATATTCAAATCCAAGCGAAACACATGATTTATCTTCAAATCAATGCGAATTAGAAGGGTTATCTTGGAATGCATGCGAAACGTATGATATAGCTTCAAATAATTGTGGTATACATGATTTAGCTCCAACAGCATGCGAAACAAACGAGTTAGCTTCAAATCCATGCGAAACACATGATTTAGCATCAAATCAATGCGAAGTAGAAGGCTGATCTTCGAATCCATGCGAAGCAAATGGTTTAGCTTCAAATACTTGTGATATACATGATTTAGCTTCAACAGCATGCGAAACAAATGAGTTATATTCAAATCCAAGCGAAACACATGATTTATCTTCAAATCAATGCGAATTAGAAGGGTTATCTTGGAATGCATGCGAAACGTATGATATAGCTTCAAATACTTGTGATATACATGATTTAGCTTCAACAGCATGCGAAACAAACGAGTTAGCTTCAAATCCATGCGAAACACATGATTTAGCTTCAAATCAATGCGAAGTAGGAGGCTTATCTTCGATCCCATGCGATACAAATGGTTTAGCTTCAAATACTTGTGATATACATGATTTAGATTCAACTGCATGCGAAGCAAACGAGTTAGCTTAAAATCCATGCGGAACACATGATTTAGATTCAAATCAATGCGAAGTAGAAGGCTGATCTTCGAATCCATGCGAAGCAAATGGTTTAGCTTCAAATACTTTTGATACACTTGAGTTAGCTTCAACAGCATGCGAAACAAACGAGTTAGCTTCAAATCCTTGCGAAACACATGATTTAGCATCAAATCAATGCGAAGTGGAAGACTTATCTTCGAATCCTTGCGAAACGAATAGTTTAGCTTCAAATACTTGTGATATACATGATTCAGCTTCAACTGCATGCGAAACAAACGAGTTAGCTTTAAATCCATGCGAAACACATGATTTAGATTAAAATCAATGCGAAGTAGAAGGCTTATCTTCGAATCCATGCGAAACAAATGGTTTAGCTTCAAATACTTGTGATATACATGATTCTGCTTCAACTGCATGCGAAAAAAGCGAGTTAGCTTTAAATCCATGCGAAAGACATGATTTAGATTAAAATCAATGCGAAGTAGAAGGCTTATCTTCGAATCCATGCGAAACAAAGGGTTTAGCTTCAAATACTTGTGATATACATGATTTAGCTACAACTGCATGCGAAAAAAACGAGTTAGCTTCAAAACCAAGCGAAACATTTGATTTAGCCTCAAATCAATGCGAAGTAGAAGGCTTAGCTTCGAATATATGCGAAACAAATGGTTTAGCTTCAAATACTTGTGATATATATGAGTTAGCTTCAACAGCATGCGAAACAAACGAGTTAGCTTCAAAACCAAGCGAAACACATGATTTAGCTTCAAATCAATGCGATACAAATGGTTTAGCTTCAAATACTTGTGATATACATGATATAGCTTCAACAGCATGCGAAACAAACGAGTTAGCTTCAAATCCATGCGAAACACATGATTTAGCATCAAATCAATGCGAAGTAGAAGGCTGATCTTCGAATCCATGCGTAACAAATGGTTTAGCTGCAAATACTTGTGATATACATGATTTAGCTTCAACTGCATGCGAAACAAACGAGTTAGCTTCAAATCCATGCGAAACACATGATTTAGCTTCAAATCAATGCGATACAAATGGGTTAGCTTCAAATACTTGTGATATACATGATTTAGCTTCAACAGCATGCGAAACAAACGAGTTCGCTTCAAATCCATGCGAAACACATGATTTAGCTTCAAATCAATGCGAATTAGAAGGGTTATCTTGGAATCCATGCGAAACGTATGATATAGCTTCAAATACTTGTGATATACATGATTTAGCTTCAACAGCATGCGAAACAAACGAGTTAGCTTCAAATCCATGCGAAACACATGATTTAGCATCAAATCAATGCGAAGTAGAAGGCTGATCTTCGAATCCATGCGAAGCAAATGGTTTAGCTTCAAATACTTGTGATATACATGATTTAGCTTCAACAGCATGCGAAACAAATGAGTTATATTCGAATCCAAGCGAAACACATTATTTATCTTCAAATCTATGCGAAGTAGAAAGCTTAGCTTCAAAACCATGGGAATCAAATGGTTTAGCTTCAAATACTTGTGATATACATGATTTAGCTTCAACTGCATGCGAAACAAACGAGTTAGCTTCAAATCCTTGCGAAACACATGATTTAGCATCAAATCAATGCGAAGTGGAAGACTTATCTTCGAATCCTTGCGAAACGAATAGTTTAGCTTCAAATACTTGTGATATACATGATTCAGCTTCAACTGCATGCGAAACAAACGAGTTAGCTTTAAATCCATGCGAAACACATGATTTAGATTAAAATCAATGCGAAGTAGAAGGCTGATCTTCGAATCCATGCGAAGCAAATGGTTTAGCTTCAAATACTAGTGATATACATGATTTAGCTTCAACAGCATGCGAAACAAATGAGTTATATTCAAATCCAAGCGAAACACATGATTTATCTTCAAATCAATGCGAATTAGAAGGGTTATCTTGGAATGCATGCGAAACGTATGATATAGCTTCAAATACTTGTGATATACATGATTTAGCTTCAACAGCATGCGAAACAAACGAGTTAGCTTCAAATCCATGCGAAACACATGATTTAGCTTCAAATCAATGCGAAGTAGGAGGCTTATCTTCGATCCCATGCGATACAAATGGTTTAGCTTCAAATACTTGTGATATACATGATTTAGATTCAACTGCATGCGAAGCAAACGAGTTAGCTTAAAATCCATGCGGAACACATGATTTAGCTTCAAATCAATGCGAAGTAGAAGGCTGATCTTCGAATCCATGCGAAGCAAATGGTTTAGCTTCAAATACTTTTGATACACTTGAGTTAGCTTCAACAGCATGCGAAACAAACGAGTTAGCTTCAAATCCTTGCGAAACACATGATTTAGCATCAAATCAATGCGAAGTGGAAGACTTATCTTCGAATCCTTGCGAAACGAATAGTTTAGCTTCAAATACTTGTGATATACATGATTCAGCTTCAACTGCATGCGAAACAAACGAGTTAGCTTTAAATCCATGCGAAACACATGATTTAGATTAAAATCAATGCGAAGTAGAAGGCTTATCTTCGAATCCATGCGAAACAAATGGTTTAGCTTCAAATACTTGTGATATACATGATTCTGCTTCAACTGCATGCGAAAAAAGCGAGTTAGCTTTAAATCCATGCGAAAGACATGATTTAGATTAAAATCAATGCGAAGTAGAAGGCTTATCTTCGAATCCATGCGAAACAAAGGGTTTAGCTTCAAATACTTGTGATATACATGATTTAGCTACAACTGCATGCGAAAAAAACGAGTTAGCTTCAAAACCAAGCGAAACATTTGATTTAGCCTCAAATCAATGCGAAGTAGAAGGCTTAGCTTCGAATATATGCGAAACAAATGGTTTAGCTTCAAATACTTGTGATATATATGAGTTAGCTTCAACAGCATGCGAAACAAACGAGTTAGCTTCAAAACCAAGCGAAACACATGATTTAGCTTCAAATCAATGCGATACAAATGGTTTAGCTTCAAATACTTGTGATATACATGATATAGCTTCAACAGCATGCGAAACAAACGAGTTAGCTTCAAATCCATGCGAAACACATGATTTAGCATCAAATCAATGCGAAGTAGAAGGCTGATCTTCGAATCCATGCGTAACAAATGGTTTAGCTGCAAATACTTGTGATATACATGATTTAGCTTCAACTGCATGCGAAACAAACGAGTTAGCTTCAAATCCATGCGAAACACATGATTTAGCTTCAAATCAATGCGATACAAATGGGTTAGCTTCAAATACTTGTGATATACATGATTTAGCTTCAACAGCATGCGAAACAAACGAGTTCGCTTCAAATCCATGCGAAACACATGATTTAGCTTCAAATCAATGCGAATTAGAAGGGTTATCTTGGAATCCATGCGAAACGTATGATATAGCTTCAAATACTTGTGATATACATGATTTAGCTTCAACAGCATGCGAAACAAACGAGTTAGCTTCAAATCCATGCGAAACACATGATTTAGCATCAAATCAATGCGAAGTAGAAGGCTGATCTTCGAATCAATGCGAAGCAAATGGTTTAGCTTCAAATACTTGTGATATACATGATTTAGCTTCAACAGCATGCGAAACAAATGAGTTATATTCGAATCCAAGCGAAACACATTATTTATCTTCAAATCTATGCGAAGTAGAAAGCTTAGCTTCAAAACCATGGGAATCAAATGGTTTAGCTTCAAATACTTGTGATATACATGATTTAGCTTCAACTGCATGCGAAACAAACGAGTTAGCTTCAAATCCTTGCGAAACACATGATTTAGCATCAAATCAATGCGAAGTGGAAGGCTGATCTTCGAATCCATGCGAAGCAAATGGATTAGCTTCTTATACTTGTGATGTACATGATTTAGCTACAACAGCATGCGAAATAAACGAGTTAGCTTCAAATCCATGCGAAACACATGATTTAGCTTCAAATCATGCGAATTAGAAGGGTTATCTTGGAATCCATGCGAAACGTATGATATAGCTTCAAATAATTGTGGTATACATGATTTAGCTCCAACAGCATGCGAAACAAACGAGTTAGCTTCAAATCCATGCGAAACACATGATTTAGCATCAAATCAATGCGAAGTAGAAGGCTGATCTTCGAATCCATGCGAAGCAAATGGTTTAGCTTCAAATACTTGTGATATACATGATTTAGCTTCAACAGCATGCGAAACAAATGAGTTATATTCAAATCCAAGCGAAACACATGATTTATCTTCAAATCAATGCGAATTAGAAGGGTTATCTTGGAATGCATGCGAAACGTATGATATAGCTTCAAATAATTGTGGTATACATGATTTAGCTCCAACAGCATGCGAAACAAACGAGTTAGCTTCAAATCCATGCGAAACACATGATTTAGCATCAAATCAATGCGAAGTAGAAGGCTGATCTTCGAATCCATGCGAAGCAAATGGTTTAGCTTCAAATACTTGTGATATACATGATTTAGCTTCAACAGCATGCGAAATAAACGAGTTAGCTTCAAATCCATGCGAAACGCATGATTTAGCTTCAAATCAATGCGAATTAGAATGGTTATCTTGGAATCCATGCGAAACAAATGGTTTAGCTTCAAATACTTGTGATATATATGATTTAGCTTCAACAGCATGCGAAACAAACGAGTTAGCTTCAAATCCATGCGAAACACATGATTTAGCTTCAAATCAATGCGAAGTAGAGGCTTATCTTCGATCCCATGCGATACAAATGGTTTAGCTTCAAATACTTCTGATATACGTGATTTAGCTTCAACTGCATGCGAAACAAATGATTTATATTCAAATCCAAGCGAAACACATGATTTATCTTCAAATCTATGCGAAGTAGAAAGCTTAGCTTCAAAACCATAGGAATCAAATGGTTTAGCTTCAAATACTTGTGATATACATGATTTAGCTTCAACTGCGTGCGAAACAAACGAGTTAGCTTCAAATCCTTGCGAAACACATGATTTAGCATCAAATCAATGCGAAGTGGAAGACTTATCTTCGAATCCATGCGAAACGAATAGTTTAGCTTCAAATACTTGTGATATACATGATTCAGCTTCAACTGCATGCGAAACAAACGAGTTAGCTTTAAGTCCATGCGAAACACATGATTTAGCAGCAAATCAATGCGAAGTAGAAGGCTGATATCCGAATCCATGCGAAGCAAATGGTTTAGCTTCAAATACTTGTGAAATACATGATTTAGCTTCAACAGCATGCGAAACAAATGTTTTATATTCAAATCCAAGCGAAACACATGATTTATCTTCAAATCTATGCGAAGTAGAAAGCTTAGCTTCAAAACCATAGGAATCAAATGGTTTAGCTTCAAATACTTGTGATATACATGATTTAGCTTCAACTGCATGCGAAACAAACGAGTTAGCTTCAAATCCTTGCGAAACACATGATTTAGCATCAAATCAATGCGAAGTGGAAGACTTATCTTCGAATCCATGCGAAACGAATAGTTTAGCTTCAAATACTTGTGATATACATGATTCAGCTTCAACTGCATGCGAAACAAACGAGTTAGCTTTAAGTCCATGCGACACATGATTTAGCTTCAAATCAATGCGAATTAGAAGGGTTATCGTCGAATCCATGCGAAACGAATGATATAGCTTCAAATACTTGTGATATACATGATTTAGCTTCAACAGCATCCGAAACAAACGAGTTAGATTCAAATCCATGCGAAACACATGATTTAGCTTCAAATCGATGCGAAGAAGTAGGCATATCTTCGAATCCATGCGAAACAAATGGATTAGCTTCTTATACTTGTGATATACATGATTTAGCTTCAACAGCATGCGAAATAAACGAGTTAGCTTCAAATCCATGCGAAACACATGATTTAGCTTAAAATCATGCGAATTAGAAGGGTTATCTTGGAATCCATGCGAAACGTATGATATAGCTTCAAATAATTGTGGTATACATGATTTAGCTCCAACAGCATGCGAAACAAACGAGTTAGCTTCAAATCCATGCGAAACACATGATTTAGCATCAAATCAATGCGAAGTAGAAGGCTGATCTTCGAATCCATGCGAAGCAAATGGTTTAGCTTCAAATACTTGTGATATACATGATTTAGCTTCAACAGCATGCGAAACAAATGAGTTATATTCAAATCCAAGCGAAACACATGATTTATCTTCAAATCAATGCGAATTAGAAGGGTTATCTTGGAATGCATGCGAAACGTATGATATAGCTTCAAATACTTGTGATATACATGATTTAGCTTCAACAGCATGCGAAACAAACGAGTTAGCTTCAAATCCATGCGAAACACATGATTTAGCATCAAATCAATGCGAAGTAGAAGGCTGATCTTCGAATCCATGCGAAGCAAATGGTTTAGCTTCAAATACTTGTGATATACATGATTTAGCTTCAACAGCATGCGAAACAAACGGGTTAGCTTCAAATCCATGCGAAACACATGATTTAGCTTCAAATCAATGCGAAGTAGGAGGCTTATCTTCGATCCCATGCGATACAAATGGTTTAGCTTCAAATACTTGTGATATACATGATTTAGATTCAACTGCATGCGAAGCAAACGAGTTAGCTTAAAATCCATGCGGAACACATGATTTAGCTACAAATCAATGCGAAGTAGAAGGCTGATCTTCGAATCCATGCGAAGCAAATGGTTTAGCTTCAAATACTTTTGATACACTTGAGTTAGCTTCAACAGCATGCGAAACAAACGAGTTAGCTTCAAATCCTTGCGAAACACATGATTTAGCATCAAATCAATGCGAAGTGGAAGACTTATCTTCGAATCCTTGCGAAACGAATAGTTTAGCTTCAAATACTTGTGATATACATGATTCAGCTTCAACTGCATGCGAAACAAACGAGTTAGCTTTAAATCCATGCGAAACACATGATTTAGATTAAAATCAATGCGAAGTAGAAGGCTTATCTTCGAATCCATGCGAAACAAATGGTTTAGCTTCAAATACTTGTGATATACATGATTCTGCTTCAACTGCATGCGAAAAAAACGAGTTAGCTTTAAATCCATGCGAAAGACATGATTTAGATTAAAATCAATGCGAAGTAGAAGGCTTATCTTCGAATCCATGCGAAACAAAGGGTTTAGCTTCAAATACTTGTGATATACATGATTTAGCTACAACTGCATGCGAAAAAAACGAGTTAGCTTCAAAACCAAGCGAAACATTTGATTTAGCCTCAAATCAATGCGAAGTAGAAGGCTTAGCTTCGAATATATGCGAAACAAATGGTTTAGCTTCAAATACTTGTGATATATATGAGTTAGCTTCAACAGCATGCGAAACAAACGAGTTAGCTTCAAAACCAAGCGAAACACATGATTTAGCTTCAAATCAATGCGATACAAATGGTTTAGCTTCAAATACTTGTGATATACATGATATAGCTTCAACAGCATGCGAAACAAACGAGTTAGCTTCAAATCCATGCGAAACACATGATTTAGCATCAAATCAATGCGAAGTAGAAGGCTGATCTTGGAATCCATGCGTAACAAATGGTTTAGCTGCAAATACTTGTGATATACATGATTTAGCTTCAACTGCATGCGAAACAAACGAGTTAGCTTCAAATCCATGCGAAACACATGATTTAGCTTCAAATCAATGCGATACAAATGGTTTAGCTTCAAATACTTGTGATATACATGATTTAGCTTCAACAGCATGCGAAACAAACGAGTTCGCTTCAAATCCATGCGAAACACATGATTTAGCTTCAAATCAATGCGAATTAGAAGGGTTATCTTGGAATCCATGCGAAACGTATGATATAGCTTCAAATACTTGTGATATACATGATTTAGCTTCAACAGCATGCGAAACAAACGAGTTAGCTTCAAATCCATGCGAAACACATGATTTAGCATCAAATCAATGCGAAGTAGAAGGCTGATCTTCGAATCCATGCGAAGCAAATGGTTTAGCTTCAAATACTTGTGATATACATGATTTAGCTTCAACAGCATGCGAAACAAATGAGTTATATTCGAATCCAAGCGAAACACATTATTTATCTTCAAATCTATGCGAAGTAGAAAGCTTAGCTTCAAAACCATGGGAATCAAATGGTTTAGCTTCAAATACTTGTGACATACATGATTTAGCTTCAACTGCATGCGAAACAAACGAGTTAGCTTAAAATCCATGCGGAACACATGATTTAGCTTCAAATCAATGCGAAGTAGAAGGCTGATCTTCGAATCCATGCGAAGCAAATGGTTTAGCTTCAAATACTTTTGATACACTTGAGTTAGCTTCAACAGCATGCGAATAAAACGAGTTAGCTTCAAAACCAAGCGAAACACATGATTTAGCCTCAAATCAATGCGAAGTAGAAGGCTTAGCTTCGAATAAATGCGAAACAAATGGTTTAGCTTCAAATACTTGTGATATATATGATTTAGCTTCTACAGCATGCGAAACAAACGAGTTAGCTTCAAATCCATGCGAAACACATGATTTAGCTTCAAATCAATGCGAAGTAGGAGGCTTATCTTCGAATCCATGCGAAACAAACGGATTAGCTTCTTATACTTGTGATATACATGATTTAGCTTCAACAGAATGCGAAATAAACGAGTTAGATTCAAATCCATGCGAAACACATGATTTAGCTTCAAATCAATGCGAAGTAGAAGGCTGATCTTCGAATAAATGCGTAACAAATGGTTTAGCTGCAAATACTTGTGATTACATGATTTAGCTTCAACAGCATGCGAAACAAACGAGTTAGCTTCAAATCCATGCGAAACACATGATTTAGCATCAAATCAATGCGAAGTAGAAGGCTGATCTTCGAATTCATGCGTAACAAATGGTTTAGCTGCAAATACTTGTGATATACATGATTTAGCTTCAACTGCATGCGAAACAAACGAGTTAGCTTCAAATCCATGCGAAACACATGATTTAGCTTCAAATCAATGCGATACAAATGGTTTAGCTTCAAATACTTGTGATATACATGATTTAGCTTCAACAGCATGCGAAACAAACGAGTTCGCTTCAAATCCATGCGAAACACATGATTTAGCCTCAAATCAATGCGAATTAGAAGGGTTATCTTGGAATCCATGCGAAACGTATGATATAGCTTCAAATACTTGTGATATACATGATTTAGCTTCAACAGCATGCGAAACAAACGAGTTAGCTTCAAATCCATGCGAAACACATGATTTAGCATCAAATCAATGCGAAGTAGAAGGCTGATCTTCGAATCCATGCGAAGCAAATGGTTTAGCTTCAAATACTTGTGATATACATGATTTAGCTTCAACAGCATGCGAAACAAATGAGTTATATTCGAATCCAAGCGAAACACATTATTTATCTTCAAATCTATGCGAAGTAGAAAGCTTAGCTTCAAAACCATGGGAAACAAATGGTTTAGCTTCAAATACTTGTGACATACATGATTTAGCTTCAACAGCATGCGAAACAAACGAGTTCGCTTCAAATCCATGCGAAACACATGATTTAGCTTCAAATCAATGCGAATTAGAAGGGTTATCTTGGAATCCATGCGAAACGTATGATATAGCTTCAAATACTTGTGATATACATGATTTAGCTTCAACAGCATGCGAAACAAACGAGTTAGCTTCAAATCCATGCGAAACACATGATTTAGCATCAAATCAATGCGAAGTAGAAGGCTGATCTTCGAATCCATGCGAAGCAAATGGTTTAGCTTCAAATACTTGTGATATACATGATTTAGCTTCAACAGCATGCGAAACAAATGAGTTATATTCGAATCCAAGCGAAACACATTATTTATCTTCAAATCTATGCGAAGTAGAAAGCTTAGCTTCAAAACCATGGGAAACAAATGGTTTAGCTTCAAATACTTGTGACATACATGATTTAGCTTCAACTGCATGCGAAACAAACGAGTTAGCTTAAAATCCATGCGGAACACATGATTTAGCTTCAAATCAATGCGAAGTAGAAGGCTGATCTTCGAATCCATGCAAAGCAAATGGTTTAGCTTCAAATACTTTTGATACACTTGAGTTAGCTTCAACAGCATGCGAATAAAACGAGTTAGCTTCAAAACCAAGCGAAACACATGATTTAGCCTCAAATCAATGCGAAGTAGAAGGCTTAGCTTCGAATAAATGCGAAACATATGGTTTAGCTTCAAATACTTGTGATATATATGATTTAGCTTCTACAGCATGCGAAACAAACGAGTTAGCTTCAAATCCATGCGAAACACATGATTTAGCTTCAAATCAATGCGAAGTAGGAGGCTTATCTTCGAATCCATGCGAAACAAACGGATTAGCTTCTTATACTTGTGATATACATGATTTAGCTTCTACAGAATGCGAAATAAACGAGTTAGATTCAAATCCATGCGAAACACATGATTTAGCTTCAAATCAATGCGAAGTAGAAGGCTGATCTTCGAATAAATGCGTAACAAATGGTTTAGCTGCAAATACTTGTGATTACATGATTTAGCTTCAACAGCATGCGAAATAAACGAGTTAGCTTCAAATCCATGCGAAACACATGATTTAGATTCAAATCAATGCGAATTAGAAGGGTTATCTTAGAATCCATGCGAAACGTACGATATAGCTTCTTATACTTGTGATATACATGATTTAGCTTCAACAGCATGCGAAATAAACGAGTTAGATTCAAATCCATGCGAAACACATGATTTAGCTTCAAATCAATGCGAAGTAGAAGGGTTATCTTCGTATCGATGGGAAACAAATGGTTTAGCTGCAAATACTTGTGATATACGTGATTTAGCTTCAACTGTATGCGAAACAAACGAGATAACTTCGAATCCTTGCGAAACGAATAGTTTAGCTTCAAATACTTGTGATATACATGATTCAGCTTCAACTGCATGCGAAACAAACGAGTTAGCTTTAAATCCATGCGAAACACATGATTTAGATTAAAATCAATGCGAAGTAGAAGGCTTATCTTCGAATCCATGCGAAACAAATGGTTTAGCTTCAAATACTTGTGATATACATGATTCTGCTTCAACTGCATGCGAAAAAAACGAGTTAGCTTTAAATCCATGCGAAAGACATGATTTAAATTAAAATCAATGCGAAGTAGAAGGCTTATCTTCGAATAAATGCGAAACAAATGGTTTAGCTTCAAATACTTGTGATATATATGATTTAGCTTCTACAGCATGCGAAACAAACGAGTTAGCTTCAAATCCATGCGAAACACATGATTTAGCTTCAAATCAATGCGAAGTAGGAGGCTTATCTTCGAATCCATGCGAAACAAACGGATTAGCTTCTTATACTTGTGATATACATGATTTAGCTTCAACAGAATGCGAAATAAACGAGTTAGATTCAAATCCATGCGAAACACATGATTTAGCTTCAAATCAATGCGAAGTAGAAGGCTGATCTTCGAATAAATGCGTAACAAATGGTTTAGCTGCAAATACTTGTGATATACATGATTTAGCTTCAACAGCATGCGAAACAAACGAGTTAGCTTCAAAACCGAGCGAATCACATGATTTAGCCTCAAATCAATGCGAAGTAGAAGGCTTAGCATCGAATAAATCCGAAACAAATGGTTTAGCTTCAAATACTTGTGATATATATGATTTAGATTCAACAGCATGCGAAACAAACGAGTTAGCTTCAAATCCATGCGAAACACATGATTTAGCTTCAAATAAATGCGAATTAGAAGGGTTATCTTCGAATCCATGCGAAACAAATGATATAGCTTCAAATACTTGTGATATACATGATTTAACTTCAACAGCATCCGAAACAAACGTGTTAGATTCAAATCCATGCGAAACACAAGATTTAGCTTCAAATCAATGCGAAGAAGTAGGCATATCTTCGAATCCATGCGAAACACATGATTTAGCTTCAAATCAATGCGAAGTAGGAGGCTTATCTTCGAATCCATGCGAAACAAACGGATTAGCTTCTTATACTTGTGATATACATGATTTAGCTTCAACAGAATGCGAAATAAACGAGTTAGATTCAAATCCATGCGAAACACATGATTTAGCTTCAAATCAATGCGAAGTAGAAGGCTGATCTTCGAATAAATGCGTAACAAATGGTTTAGCTGCAAATACTTGTGATTACATGATTTAGCTTCAACAGCATGCGAAACAAACGAGTTAGCTTCAAATCCATGCGAAACACATGATTTAGCATCAAATCAATGCGAAGTAGAAGGCTGATCTTCGAATTCATGCGTAACAAATGGTTTAGCTGCAAATACTTGTGATATACATGATTTAGCTTCAACTGCATGCGAAACAAACGAGTTAGCTTCAAATCCATGCGAAACACATGATTTAGCTTCAAATCAATGCGATACAAATGGTTTAGCTTCAAATACTTGTGATATACATGATTTAGCTTCAACAGCATGCGAAACAAACGAGTTCGCTTCAAATCCATGCGAAACACATGATTTAGCTTCAAATCAATGCGAATTAGAAGGGTTATCTTGGAATCCATGCGAAACGTATGATATAGCTTCAAATACTTGTGATATACATGATTTAGCTTCAACAGCATGCGAAACAAACGAGTTAGCTTCAAATCCATGCGAAACACATGATTTAGCATCAAATCAATGCGAAGTAGAAGGCTGATCTTCGAATCCATGCGAAGCAAATGGTTTAGCTTCAAATACTTGTGATATACATGATTTAGCTTCAACAGCATGCGAAACAAATGAGTTATATTCGAATCCAAGCGAAACACATTATTTATCTTCAAATCTATGCGAAGTAGAAAGCTTAGCTTCAAAACCATGGGAAACAAATGGTTTAGCTTCAAATACTTGTGACATACATGATTTAGCTTCAACAGCATGCGAAACAAACGAGTTCGCTTCAAATCCATGCGAAACACATGATTTAGCTTCAAATCAATGCGAATTAGAAGGGTTATCTTGGAATCCATGCGAAACGTATGATATAGCTTCAAATACTTGTGATATACATGATTTAGCTTCAACAGCATGCGAAACAAACGAGTTAGCTTCAAATCCATGCGAAACACATGATTTAGCATCAAATCAATGCGAAGTAGAAGGCTGATCTTCGAATCCATGCGAAGCAAATGGTTTAGCTTCAAATACTTGTGATATACATGATTTAGCTTCAACAGCATGCGAAACAAATGAGTTATATTCGAATCCAAGCGAAACACATTATTTATCTTCAAATCTATGCGAAGTAGAAAGCTTAGCTTCAAAACCATGGGAAACAAATGGTTTAGCTTCAAATACTTGTGACATACATGATTTAGCTTCAACTGCATGCGAAACAAACGAGTTAGCTTAAAATCCATGCGGAACACATGATTTAGCTTCAAATCAATGCGAAGTAGAAGGCTGATCTTCGAATCCATGCAAAGCAAATGGTTTAGCTTCAAATACTTTTGATACACTTGAGTTAGCTTCAACAGCATGCGAATAAAACGAGTTAGCTTCAAAACCAAGCGAAACACATGATTTAGCCTCAAATCAATGCGAAGTAGAAGGCTTAGCTTCGAATAAATGCGAAACATATGGTTTAGCTTCAAATACTTGTGATATATATGATTTAGCTTCTACAGCATGCGAAACAAACGAGTTAGCTTCAAATCCATGCGAAACACATGATTTAGCTTCAAATCAATGCGAAGTAGGAGGCTTATCTTCGAATCCATGCGAAACAAACGGATTAGCTTCTTATACTTGTGATATACATGATTTAGCTTCTACAGAATGCGAAATAAACGAGTTAGATTCAAATCCATGCGAAACACATGATTTAGCTTCAAATCAATGCGAAGTAGAAGGCTGATCTTCGAATAAATGCGTAACAAATGGTTTAGCTGCAAATACTTGTGATTACATGATTTAGCTTCAACAGCATGCGAAATAAACGAGTTAGCTTCAAATCCATGCGAAACACATGATTTAGATTCAAATCAATGCGAATTAGAAGGGTTATCTTAGAATCCATGCGAAACGTACGATATAGCTTCTTATACTTGTGATATACATGATTTAGCTTCAACAGCATGCGAAATAAACGAGTTAGATTCAAATCCATGCGAAACACATGATTTAGCTTCAAATCAATGCGAAGTAGAAGGGTTATCTTCGTATCGATGGGAAACAAATGGTTTAGCTGCAAATACTTGTGATATACGTGATTTAGCTTCAACTGTATGCGAAACAAACGAGATAACTTCGAATCCTTGCGAAACGAATAGTTTAGCTTCAAATACTTGTGATATACATGATTCAGCTTCAACTGCATGCGAAACAAACGAGTTAGCTTTAAATCCATGCGAAACACATGATTTAGATTAAAATCAATGCGAAGTAGAAGGCTTATCTTCGAATCCATGCGAAACAAATGGTTTAGCTTCAAATACTTGTGATATACATGATTCTGCTTCAACTGCATGCGAAAAAAACGAGTTAGCTTTAAATCCATGCGAAAGACATGATTTAAATTAAAATCAATGCGAAGTAGAAGGCTTATCTTCGAATAAATGCGAAACAAATGGTTTAGCTTCAAATACTTGTGATATATATGATTTAGCTTCTACAGCATGCGAAACAAACGAGTTAGCTTCAAATCCATGCGAAACACATGATTTAGCTTCAAATCAATGCGAAGTAGGAGGCTTATCTTCGAATCCATGCGAAACAAACGGATTAGCTTCTTATACTTGTGATATACATGATTTAGCTTCAACAGAATGCGAAATAAACGAGTTAGATTCAAATCCATGCGAAACACATGATTTAGCTTCAAATCAATGCGAAGTAGAAGGCTGATCTTCGAATAAATGCGTAACAAATGGTTTAGCTGCAAATACTTGTGATATACATGATTTAGCTTCAACAGCATGCGAAACAAACGAGTTAGCTTCAAAACCGAGCGAATCACATGATTTAGCCTCAAATCAATGCGAAGTAGAAGGCTTAGCATCGAATAAATCCGAAACAAATGGTTTAGCTTCAAATACTTGTGATATATATGATTTAGATTCAACAGCATGCGAAACAAACGAGTTAGCTTCAAATCCATGCGAAACACATGATTTAGCTTCAAATAAATGCGAATTAGAAGGGTTATCTTCGAATCCATGCGAAACAAATGATATAGCTTCAAATACTTGTGATATACATGATTTAACTTCAACAGCATCCGAAACAAACGTGTTAGATTCAAATCCATGCGAAACACAAGATTTAGCTTCAAATCAATGCGAAGAAGTAGGCATATCTTCGAATCCATGCGAAACAAATGGATTAGCTTCTTATACTTGTGATGTACATGATTTAGCTACAACAGCATGCGAAATAAACGAGTTAGCTTCAAATCCATGCGAAACGCATGATTTAGCTTCAAATCAATGCGAATTAGAAGGGTTATCTTGGAATCCATGCGAAACGTATGATATAGCTTCAAATACTTGTGGTATACATGATTTAGCTTCAACAGCATGCGAAACAAACGAGTTAGCTTCAAATCCATGCGAAACACATGATTTAGCATCAAATCAATGCGAAGTAGAAGGCTGATCTTCGAATCCATGCGAAGCAAATGGTTTAGCTTCAAATACTTGTGATATACATGATTTAGCTTCAACAGCATGCGAAACAAATGAGTTATATTCAAATCCAAGCGAAACACATGATTTATCTTCAAATCTATGCGAATTAGAAGGGTTATCTTGTAATCCATGCGAAACGTATGATATAGCTTCAAATACTTGTGATATACATGATTTAGCTTCAACAGCATGCGAAACAAACGAGTTAGCTTCAAAACCGAGCGAATCACATGATTTAGCCTCAAATCAATGCGAAGTAGAAGGCTTAGCTTCGAATAAATGCGAAACAAATGGTTTAGCTTCAAATACTTGTGATATATATGATTTAGCTTCAACAGCATGCGAAACAAACGAGTTAGCTTCAAATCCATGCGAAACACATGATTTAGCTTCAAATCAATGCGAAGTAGAGGCTTATCTTCGATCCCATGCGATACAAATGGTTTAGCTTCAAATACTTGTGATATACATGATTTAGCTTCAACAGCATGCGAAACAAACGAGTTAGCTTCAAATCCATGCGAAACACATGATTTAGCATCAAATCAATGCGAAGTAGAAGGCTGATCTTCGAATCCATGCGTAACAAATGGTTTAGCTTCAAATACTTGTGATATACATGATTTAGCTTCAACAGCATGCGAAACAAACGAGTTAGCTGCAAATCCATGCGAAACACATGATTTAGCAGCAAATCAATGCGAAGTAGAAGGCTGATCTTCGAATCCATGCGAAACAAACGGATTAGCTTCTTATACTTGTGATATACATGATTTAGCTTCAACTGCATGCGAAACAAACGAGTTAGCTTAAAATCCATGCGGAACACATGATTTAGCTTCAAATCAATGCGAAGTAGAAGGTTGATCTTCGAATCCATGCGAAGCAAATGGTTTAGCTTCAAATACTTTTGATACACTTGAGTTAGCTTCAACAGTATGCGAAACAAACGAGTTAGCTTCAAATCCTTGCGAAACACATGATTTAGCATCAAATCAATGCGAAGTGGAAGACTTATCTTCGAATCCATGCGAAACGAATAGTTTAGCTTCAAATACTTGTGATATACATGATTCAGCTTCAACTGCATGCGAAACAAACGAGTTAGCTTTAAGTCCATGCGAAACACATGATTTAGCTTCAAATCAATGCGAAGTAGGAGGCTTATCTTCGATCCCATGCGATACAAATGGTTTAGCTTCAAATACTTGTGATATACATGATTTAGATTCAACTGCATGCGAAGCAAACGAGTTAGCTTAAAATCCATGCGGAACACATGATTTAGCTTCAAATCAATGCGAAGTAGAAGGCTGATCTTCGAATCCATGCGAAGCAAATGGTTCAGCTTCAAATACTTTTGATACATTTGAGTTAGCTTCAACAGCATGCGAAACAAACGAGTTAGCTTCAAATCCTTGCGAAACACATGATTTAGCATCAAATCAATGCGAAGTGGAAGACTTATCTTCGAATCCTTGCGAAACGAATAGTTTAGCTTCAAATACTTGTGATATACATGATTCAGCTTCAACTGCATGCGAAACAAACGAGTTAGCTTTAAATCCATGCGAAACACATGATTTAGATTAAAATCAATGCGAAGTAGAAGGCTTATCTTCGAATCCATGCGAAACAAATGGTTTAGCTTCAAATACTTGTGATATACATGATTCTGCTTCAACTGCATGCGAAAAAAACGAGTTAGCTTTAAATCCATGCGAAAGACATGATTTAGATTAAAATCAATGCGAAGTAGAAGGCTTATCTTCGAATCCATGCGAAACAAATGGTTTAGCTTCAAATACTTGTGATATACATGATTTAGCTACAACTGCATGCGAAAAAAACGAGTTAGCTTCAAACCAAGCGAAACATTTGATTTAGCCTCAAATCAATGCGAAGTAGAAGGCTTAGCTTCGAATATATGCGAAACAAATGGTTTAGCTTCAAATACTTGTGATATATATGATTTAGCTTCAACAGCATGCGAAACAAACGAGTTAGCTTCAAAACCAAGCGAAGCACATGATTTAGCTTCAAATCAATGCGATACAAATGGTTTAGCTTCAAATACTTGTGATATACATGATATAGCTTCAACAGCATGCGAAACAAACGAGTTAGCTTCAAATCCATGCGAAACACATGATTTAGCATCAAATCAATGCGAAGTAGAAGGCTGATCTTCGAATCCATGCGTAACAAATGGTTTAGCTGCAAATACTTGTGATATACATGATTTAGCTTCAACTGCATGCGAAACAAACGAGTTAGATTCAAATCCATGCGAAACACATGATTTAGCTTCAAATCAATGCGATACAAATGGTTTAGCTTCAAATACTTGTGATATACATGATTTAGCTTCAACAGCATGCGAAACAAACGAGTTCGCTTCAAATCCATGCGAAACACATGATTTAGCATCAAATCAATGCGAATTAGAAGGGTTATCTTGGAATCCATGCGAAACGTATGATATAGCTCCAAATACTTGTGATATACATGATTTAGTTTCAACAGCATGCGAAACAAACGAGTTAGCTTCAAATCCATGCGAAACACATGATTTAGCATCAAATCAATGCGAAGTAGAAGCCTGATCTTCGAATCCATGCGAAGCAAATGGTTTAGCTTCAAATACTTGTGATATACATGATTTAGCTTCAACAGCATGCGAAACAAATGAGTTATATTCGAATCCAAGCGAAACACATTATTTATCTTCAAATCTATGCGAAGTAGAAAGCTTAGCTTCAAAACCATGGGAATCAAATGGTTTAGCTTCAAATACTTGTGACATACATGATTTAGCTTCAACTGCATGCGAAACAAACGAGTTAGCTTAAAATCCATGCGGAACACATGATTTAGCTTCAAATCAATGCGAAGTAGAAGGCTGATCTTCGAATCCATGCGAAGCAAATGGTTTAGCTTCAAATACTTTTGATACACTTGAGTTAGCTTCAACAGCATGCGAAAAAAAAGAGTTAGCTTCAAAACCAAGCGAAACACATGATTTAGCCTCAAATCAAAGCGAAGTAGAAGGCTGAGCTTCGAATAAATGCGAAACGAATAGTTTAGCTTCAAATACTTGTGATATACATGATTCAGCTTCAACTGCATGCGAAACAAACGAGTTAGCTTTAAATCCATGCGAAACACATGATTTAGATTAAAATCAATGCAAAGTAGAAGGCTTAGCTTCGAATAAATGCGAAACAAATGGTTCAGCTTCAAATACTTGTGATATATATGATTTAGCTTCAACAGCATGCGATGCAAACGAGTTAGCTTCAAATCCATGCGAAACACATGATTTAGCTTCAAATCAATGCGAAGTAGAAGGCTGATCTTCGAATCCATGCGAAGCAAATGGTTTAGCTTCAAATACTTGTGATATACATGATTTAGCTTCAACAGCATGCGAAACAAACGAGTTAGCTTCAAATCCATGCGAAACACATGATTTAGCATCAAATCAATGCTAAGTAGAAGGCTGATCTTCGAATCCATGCGTAACAAATGGTTTAGTTTCAAATACTTGTGATATACATGATTTAGCTTCAACAGCATGCGAAACAAACGAGTTAGCTTAAAATCCATGCGGAACACATGATTTAGCTTCAAATCAATGCGAAGTAGAAGGCTGATCTTCGAATCCATGTGAAGCAAATGGTTTAGCTTCAAATACTTTTGATACACTTGAGTTAGCTTCAACAGCATGCGATACAAACGAGTTAGCTTCAAATCCATGCGAAACACATGATTTAGCTTCAAATCAATGCGAAGTAGGAGGCTTATCTTCGATCCCATCCGATACAAATAGTTTAGCTTCAAATACTTGTGATATACATGATTTAGCTTCAACAGCATGCGAAACAAACGAGTTAGCTTCAAATCCATGCGAAACACATGATTTAGCATCAAATCAATGCGAAGTAGAAGGCTGATCTTCGAATCCATGCGAAGCAAATGGTTTAGCTTCAAATACTTGTAATATACATGATTTAGCTTCAACAGCATGCGAAACAAATGAGTTATCTTCAAATCCAAGCGAAACACATGATTTATCTTCAAATCAATGCGAAGTAGAAAGCTTAGCTTCAAAACCATGCGAATCAAATGGTTTAGCTTCAAATACTTGTGATATACATGATTTAGCTTCAACTGCATGCGAAACAAACGAGTTAGCTTAAAATCCATGCGGAACACATGATTTCGCTTCAAATCAATGCGAAGTAGAAGGCTGATCTTCGAATCCATGTGAAGCAAATGGTTTAGCTTCAAATACTTTTGATACACTTGAGTTAGCTTCAACAGCATGCGAAACAAATGAGTTATCTTCAAATCCAAGCGAAACACATGATTTATCTTCAAATCAATGCGAAGTAGAAAGCTTAGCTTCGAATCCATGCGAAACGAATAGTTTAGCTTCAAATACTTGTGATATACATGATTCAGCTTCAACTGCATGCGAAACAAACGAGTTAGCTTTAAATCCATGCGAAAGACATGATTTAGATTAAAATCAATGCGAAGTAGAAGGCTGATCTTCGAATCCATGCGAAGCAAATGGTTTAGCTTCAAATACTTGTGATATACATGATTTAGCTTCAACTGCATGCGAAACAAACGAGTCACCTTCAAATCCATGCGAAACACATGATTAGCTTCAAATCAATGCGAAGTAGAAGGCTGATCTTCGAATCCATGCGAAGCAAATGGTTTAGCTTCAAATACTTTTGATACACTTGAGTTAGCTTCAACAGCATGCGAAACAAACGAGTTAGCTTCAAATCCAAGCGAAACACATGATTTAGCCTCAAATCAATGCGAATTAGAAGGGTTATCTTGGAATCCATGCGAAACGTATGATATAGCTTCAAATACTTGTGATATACATGATTTAGCTTCAACAGCATGCGAAACAAACGAGTAAGCTTCAAATCCATGCGAAACACATGATTTAGCATCAAATCAATGCGAAGTAGAAGGCTGATCTTCGAATCCATGCGAAGCAAATGGTTTAGCTTCAAATACTTGCGATATACATGATTTAGCTTCAACAGCATGCGAAACAAACGAGTTAGATTCAAATCCATGCGAAACACATGATTTAGCTTCAAATCAATGCGAAGTAGAAGGCTTATCTTCGTATCCATGCGAAACAAATGGTTTAGCTGCAAATACTTCTGATATACGTGATTTAGCTTCAACTGCATGCGAAACAAACGAGTTAGCATAAAATCCTTGCGAAACACATGACTTAGCTTCAAATCAATGCGAAGTAGAAGGCTTATCTTCGAAACCATGCGAAACAAATGGTTTAGCTTCAAATACTTGTGATATACATGATTCAGCTACTACTGCATGCGAAACAAACGAGTTAGCTTCAAATCTATGCGAAACACATGATTTAGCTTCAAATCAATGCGAAGTAGAAGGCTTATCTTCGTATCCATGCGAAACGAATAGTTTAGCTTCAAATACTTGTGATATACATGATTTAGCTACAACTGCATGCGAAAGAAACGAGTTAGCTTATAATCCATGCGAAACACATGATTTAGCTTCAAATCAATGCGAAGTAGAAGGGTTATCTTCGAATCCATGCGAAACGAATAGTTTAGCTTCAAATACTTGTGATATACATGATTTAGCTTCAACAGCATGCGAAACAAACGAGTAAGCTTCAAATCCATGCGAAACACATGATTTAGCATCAAATCAATGCGAAGTAGAAGGCTGATCTTCGAATCCATGCGAAACAAATGGTTTAGCTGCAAATACTTCTGATATACGTGATTTAGCTTCAACAGCATGCGAAACAAACGAGTTAGCTTCAAATCCTTGCAAAACACACGATTTAGCATCAAATCAATGCGAAGTAGAAAGCTTAGCTTCAAAACCATGGGAATGAAATGGTTTAGCTTCAAATACTTGTGATATACATGATTTAGCTTCAACTGCATGCGAAACAAACGAGTTAGCTTAAAATCCATGCGGAACACATGATTTAGCTTCAAATCAATGCTAAGTAGAAGGCTGATCTTCGAATCCATGCGAAGCAAATGGTTTAGCTTCAAATACTTTTGATACACTTGAGTTAGCTTCAACAGCATGCGAAACAAACGAGTTAGCTTCAAATCCAAGCGAAACACATGATTTAGCCTCAAATCAATGCGAATTAGAAGGGTTATCTTGGAATCCATGCGAAACGTATGATATAGCTTCAAATACTTGTGATATACATGATTTAGCTTCAACAGCATGCGAAACAAACGAGTAAGCTTCAAATCCATGCGAAACACATGATTTAGCATCAAATCAATGCGAAGTAGAAGGCTGATCTTCGAATCCATGCGAAGCAAATGGTTTAGCTTCAAATACTTGCGATATACATGATTTAGCTTCAACAGCATGCGAAACAAACGAGTTAGATTCAAATCCATGCGAAACACATGATTTAGCTTCAAATCAATGCGAAGTAGAAGGCTTATCTTCGTATCCATGCGAAACAAATGGTTTAGCTGCAAATACTTCTGATATACGTGATTTAGCTTCAACTGCATGCGAAACAAACGAGTTAGCTTAAAATCCTTGCGAAACACATGACTTAGCTTCAAATCAATGCGAAGTAGAAGGCTTATCTTCGAATCCATGCGAAACAAATGGTTTAGCTTCAAATACTTGTGATATACATGATTCAGCTACTACTGCATGCGAAACAAACGAGTTAGCTTCAAATCTATGCGAAACACATGATTTAGCTTCAAATCAATGCGAAGTAGAAGGCTTATCTTCGTATCCATGCGAAACGAATAGTTTAGCTTCAAATACTTGTGATATACATGATTTAGCTACAACTGCATGCGAAAGAAACGAGTTAGCTTATAATCCATGCGAAACACATGATTTAGCTTCAAATCAATGCGAAGTAGAAGGGTTATCTTCGAATCCATGCGAAACGAATAGTTTAGCTTCAAATACTTGTGATATACATGATTTAGCTTCAACAGCATGCGAAACAAACGAGTAAGCTTCAAATCCATGCGAAACACATGATTTAGCATCAAATCAATGCGAAGTAGAAGGCTGATCTTCGAATCCATGCGAAGCAAATGGTTTAGCTTCAAATACTTGCGATATACATGATTTAGCTTCAACAGCATGCGAAACAAACGAGTTAGATTCAAATCCATGCGAAACACATGATTTAGCTTCAAATCAATGCGAATTAGAAGGGTTATCTTGGAATCCATGCGAAACGTATGATATAGCTTCAAATACTTGTGATATACATGATTTAGCTTCAACAGCATGCGAAACAAACGAGTTAGCTTCAAATCCATGCGAAACACATGATTTAGCATCAAATCAATGCGAAGTAGAAGGCTGATCTTCGAATCCATGCGAAGCAAATGGGTTAGCTTCAAATACTTGTGGTATACATGATTTAGCTTCAACAGCATGCGAAACAAATGAGTTATCTTCAAATCCAAGCGAAACACATGATTTATCTTCAAATCAATGCGAAGTAGAAAGCTTAGCTTCAAAACCATGGGAATCAAATGGTTTAGCTTCAAATACTTGTGATATACATGATTTAGCTTCAACTGCATGCGAAACAAACGAGTTAGCTTAAAATCCATGCGGAACACATGATTTAGCTTCAAATCAATGCGAAGTAGAAGGCTGATCTTCGAATACATGCGAAGCAAATGGTTTAGCTTCAAATACTTGTGATACACTTGAGTTAGCTTCAACAGCATGCGAAACAAACGAGTTAGCTTCAAATCCTTGCGAAAAACGTGATTTAGCATCAAATCAATGCGAAGTGGAAGGCTTATCTTCGAATCCATGCGAAACGAATAGTTTAGCTTCAAATACTTGTGATATACATGATTCAGCTTCAACTGCATGCGAAACAAACGAGTTAGCTTTAAATCCATGCGAAACACATGATTTAGATTATAATCAATACGAAGTAGAAGGCTTATCTTCGAATCCATGCGAAACAAATGGTTTAGCTTCAAATACTTGTGATACATTTGATTTAGCTTCAACAGCATGCGAAACAAACGAGTTATCTTCAAATACATGCGATACACATGATTTAGCTTTAAATCAATGCGAAGTAGAAGGCTGATCTTCGAATCCACGAGAAACAAATGGTTTTGCTTCAAATACTTGTGATATACATGATTTAGCTTCAACTGCATGCGAAACAAACGAGTTAGCTTCAAATCCAAGCGAAACAAAGGTTTTAGATTCAAATCAATGCGAAGTAGAAGACAGATCTTCAAATCCATGCGAAACAAATGGTTTAGCTTCAAATACTTGTGATATACATGATTCAGCTACTACTGCATGCGAAACAAACGCGTTAGCTTCAAATCTATGCGAAACACATGATTTAGCTTCAAATCGATGCGAAGTAGTAGGCTTATATTCGAATCCATGCGAAACAAATGGTTTAGCGTCAAATATTTGTGATATACATGATTTAGCTTCAAATGCAGGCGAAATAACGAGTTAGCTTTAAATCCATGCGAAACACATGATTTAGCACCAAATCAATGCGAAGTAGAAGGCCTAGATTCAGTTCCATGCGAATCAAATGGTTTAGCTTCAAGTACTTGTAATATACATGATTTAGCTTCAACTGCATGCGAAACAAACGAGTTAGCTTCACATCCAAAGGAAGCACATCATTTAATATGAAATCAATGCGATGTAGAAGGCTTAGCTCCTAATCAATGCGAAACAAATGGTTTAGCTGCAAATACTTGTGGTAAACATGATTTAGATTCAACTGCATGCGAGACAATCGAGTTAGCTTCAAATCCATGCGAAACACATGATTTAGCTTCAAATCAATGCGAAGTAGAAGGGTTATCTTCGAAACCATGCGAAACAAATGGTTTAGCTTCAAATACTTGTGTTATACATGATTTACATTCAAAAGCAAGCGATACAAACGAGTTAGCTTCAAATCCATGAGAAACATGTGATTTAGCATCAAATCAATGCGAAGTGGAAGGCTTAGCTTCAAATCCATGCGAAATATATGATTTCGCTTCAAATCAATGCGAAGTAGAAGGCTGATCTCCGAATCCACACGAAACAGATTGTTTAGATTCAAATACTTGTAATACACATGATTTAGGTTCAACAGCATGCGAAACAAAACGTGTTAGCTTCAAATCAATGTGAAACACATGATTTAGCTTTAATTCAATGCGAAGTAGAAGGCTTATCTTCGAATCCATGCGAAACAAATGGTTTAAATTCAAATACTTGTGATATACATGATTTAGCTTCAAATGCAGGCGAAACAAACGAGTTAGCTTCAAATCGATGCGAAACACATGATTTAGCTTAAAATCAATGCGAAGCCGATGGCAGATCGTCGAATCCATGCGAAACAAATGGTTTAGCTTCAATACTTATGATATACATGATTTAGTTTCAACTGCATGCGAAACAAACGAGTTAGCTTCAAATACAAGCGAAACACATGATTCAGCTTCAAATCAATGCGAAGTAAAAGGCTTAGTTTCAAATCCATGCGAAACAAATGGTTTAGCTTCAAATACTTGTGATATACATTATTTAGCTTAGCTGCATGCGAAACAAACAAGTTAGCTTCAAATCCAAGCAAAACACATGATTTAGAATCACATCATTGCGAAGTAGAAGGCTTAGATTCAAATCCAGCGAAGCGAATGATTTAGCTTCAAATACTTGCGAATATCACTGATATAGCTTCAAATGCAGGCGAAACAAACGCGTTAGATTTAAATCCATGCAAAAGTCATGATTTACCTTCAAATCAATGCGAAGTAGAAGGCTTAGTATGAAATCCATGCGAATCAATTTCTTTAGCTTCAAATACTTATGATATACATGATTTAGCTACAACTGCTTGGGAAGCAAACGAGTTAACTTCACATCCATTCAAAACACATGATTTAGCTTCAAATCCATGTGAAACTCATGACTTAGCATCAAATCAATGCGAAGTAGTAGGCTTACCTTCGAATCCATGCGAAACAAATGGTTTAGTTTCATACACTTGTGATATACATGATTTACATTCAACAGCAAGAGAAACAAACGAGTTAGCTTCAAATCCATGCGAAACATATGATTTCGCTTCAAATCAATGCGAAGTAGAAGTCTGATCTCCCAATCCACACGAAACAGATTGTTTAGATTCAAATGCTTGTAATATACATGATTTAGGTTCAACAGCATGCGAAACAAACATGTTAGCTTCAAATCCATGTGAAACACATGATTTAGCTTCAATTCAATGCGAAGTAGAAGGCTTATCTTCGAATCCATGCGAAACAAATGGTTTAAATTCAAATACTTGTGATATACATGATTTAGCTTCAAATGCAGGCGAAACGAACGAGTTAGCTTCAAATCGATGCGAAACACATGATTTAGCTTAAAATCAATGCGAAGCCGATGGCAGATCGTCGAATCCATGCGAAACAAATGGTTTAGCTTCAAATACTTATGATATACATGATTTAGCTTCAACTGCTTGGGAAGCAAACGAGTTAACTTCACATCCATTCAAAACACATGATTTAGCTTCAAATCCATGCGAAACTCATGACTTAGCATCAAATCAATGCGAAGGAGTAGGCTTACCTTCGAATCCATGCGAAACAAATGGTTTAGCTTCATACACTTGTGATATACATGATTTAGCTTCAACTGCATGCGAATCAAACGAGTTAGCTTCAAATACAAGCGAAACACATGATTCTGCTTCAAATCAATGCGAAGTAGAAGGCTTAGTTTCAAATCCATGCGAAACAAATGGTTTAGCTTCAAATACTTGTGATATACAAGATTTAGCTTCAACAGCATGCGAAACAAACGAGTTAGCTTCAAATTCAAGCGAAAAACATGATTTAGCATCAAGTCAACGCGAAGTAGAAGGCTCATCTTCGAATCCTTGCAAAACAAATTGTTTAGCTTCAAATACTTGGGATATACATGATTTAGCTTCAACAGCATGCGAAACAAACGAGTCAGCTTCAAATCCAAGCGAAAAACATGATTTAGCTTCAAATGAATGCGAAGTAGAAGGCTGATCTCCGAATAAATCCGAAACAAATGGTTTAGCTTCAAAAACTTGTGATATACATGACTTAAATTCAACAGCAAGAGAAACAAACGAGTTAGCTTCAAATCCATGCGAAACACATGATTTAGCATCAAATCAATGCGAAGTAGAAGGCTTACATTCGAATCCACACGAAACAGATGGTTTAGCTTCAAATACTTGTGATATTCATGATTTAGCTTCAACTGCATGCGAAAAAACGAGTTAGCTTCAAATCCAAGCGAAAAACGTGATTTAGCATCAAGTCAACGCGAAGTTGAAGGCTTAGCTTCGAATCCATGCGAAACAAATGGTTTAGCTTCAAATACTTGTGATATACATGATTTAGCTTCAACAGCATGCGAAACAAACGAGTCAGCTTCAAATCCAAGCGAAAAACATGATTTAGCTTCAAATGAATGCGAAGTAGAAGGCTGATCTCCGAATAAATCCGAAACAAATGGTTTAGCTTCAAAAACTTGTGATATACATGACTTAAATTCAACAGCAAGAGAAACAAACGAGTTAGCTTCAAATCCATGCGAAACACATGATTTAGCATAAATCAATGCGAAGTAGAAGGCTTACATTCGAATCCACACGAAACAGATGGTTTAGCTTCAAATACTTGTGATATTCATGATTTAGCTTCAACTGCATGCGAAAAAACGAGTTAGCTTCAAATCCAAGCGAAAAACGTGATTTAGCATCAACTCAACGCGAAGTTGAAGGCTTAGCTTCGAATCCATGCGAAACAAATGGTTTAGCTTCAAATACTTGTGATATACATGATTTAGCTTCAACTGCATGCGAAACAAACGAGTTAGCTTCAAATACAAGCGAAAAACATGATTTAGCTTCAAATGAATGCGAAGTAGAAGGCTGATCTCCGAATAAATCCGAAACAAATGGTTTAGCTTCAAAAACTTGTGATATACATGACTTAAATTCAACAGCAAGAGAAACAAACGAGTTAGCTTCAAATCCATGCGAAACACATGATTTAGCATAAATCAATGCGAAGTAGAAGGCTTACATTCGAATCCACACGAAACAGATGGTTTAGCTTCAAATACTTGTGATATTCATGATTTAGCTTCAACTGCATGCGAAAAAACGAGTTAGCTTCAAATCCAAGCGAAAAACGTGATTTAGCATCAAGTCAACGCGAAGTTGAAGGCTTAGCTTCGAATCCATGCGAAACAAATGGTTTAGCTTCAAATACTTGTGATATACATGATTTAGCTTCAACAGCATGCGAAACAAACGAGCCAGCTTCAAATCCAAGCGAAAAACATGATTTAGCATCAAGTCAACGCGATGTTGAAGGCTTAGCTTCAAATCCATCCGAAACACATGATTTAGCTTCAAGTAAACGCGAAGCAGATGGCTGATCATCGAATCCATTCGAAACAAACGAGTTAGCTACAAATACAAGCGAAACACATGATTTAGCTTCAAATCAATGCGAAGTAGAAGGCGTAGCTTCAAATCTATCCGAAACAGATGATTTAGCTACAAATCAATGCGAAGTAGAAGACTTAGTTTCAAATCCATGCGAAACAAATGGTTTAGCTTCAAATACTTGTGATATACATGATTTAGCTTCAACTGCATGCGATACAATCGATTAGCTTCGAATCCTTGCAAAACATATGATTTAAGTTCAAATCAATGCGAAGTAGAAGGCTGATCTTTGAATCCATGCGAAACAAAAAGGATTAGCTTCAAATACTTGTGATATACAAGATTTAGCTTCAACAGCCTGCGAAACAAACGTGTTAGCTTCAAATCCAAGCGAAAAACATAATATAGCATTAAGTCAACGCGAAGTTGAAGGCTTAGCTTCAAATCCATACGAAACAAATGGTTTAGCTTCAAACACTTGTTTTATACATGATTTAGCTTCAACTGCATGCGAAACAGATGGTCCAGCTTCAAATACTTGTGATGAACATGATTTAGCTTCAACTGCATGCGAAACAAACGAGTTAGCTTCAAATCCAAGCGAAACATATGATTTAGCTTCAAATCAATGCGAAGTAGAAGGCTGATCTCCGAATCCACACGAAACTGATTGTTTAGCTTCAAATACTTGTGATATACATGATTTATCTTCAACAGCATACGAAACAAACGTGTTAGCTTCAAATCCACGCAAAAGACTTGATTTACCATCAAATCAATGCAAATTAGGAGGCTGATCTTCGAATCCATGCGAAACAAATGGCTCAGGCACAAATATTTGTGTTATACATGATTTAGCTTCAACAGAATGCGAAACAAACGAGTTAGCTTCAAATCCTAGCGATAGACATGATTTAGCATCAAGTCAACGCGAAGTAGAAGGCTCATCTTCGAATCCTTGCAAAACAAATTGTTTAGCTTCAAATACTTGGGATATACATGATTTAGATTCAACTGCATGCGAAACAAACGAGTTAGCTTCAAATCCTAGCGACTCACATGATTTAGCTTCAAAGAAGTGCGAAGTAGATGGCATAGCATCAAATCCATGCGAAATAAATGAGATACCTTCAAATACATGTGATATAAATGGAATAGCTTGAAATGCAAGCGAAGCAATCGAGGTAGCTTCAAACCCAAGCGAAAAACATGATAGAGCATCAAGTCAACGCGAAGTTGAAGGCTTAGCTTCAAATCCATGCGAAACGAATCATTTAGCTTTACATACGTGTGAATATAAGTGATATAGCTTGAAATACAGGCGAAACAAACGTGTTAGCTTCAATTCAAAGCGAAACAAATTATTTAGCTTCAAATCAATGCGAAGTAGAAGGCTTAGCTTCAAATCCATGCGAATCAAATGGTTTAGCTTCATCTACTTGTGATATACATGATTTAGCTTCAACAGCATGCGAAACAAACGAGTCAGCTTCAAATCCAAGCGAAAAACATGATTTA
>NW_027477307.1:0-82993 GCF_051020955.1 Megalopta genalis | reverse complement strand
ACCCTTCTAATTCGCATTGATTTGAAGCTAAATCTTGTGTTTCGCATGGATTTGAAGCTAACTCGTTTTTTTTGCATGCTGTTGAAGCTAAATCAAGTATATCACAAGTATTTGAAATTAAACCATTTGTTTCGCATGGATTCGAAGATAAGCCTTCTACTTCGCATTGATTTTAATCTAAATCATGTGTATCGCATGGATTTGAAGCTAACTCGTTTTTTTCGCATGCTGTTGAAGCTAAATCAAGTATATCACAAGTATTTGAAGCTAAACTATTCGTTTCGCATGGGTTCGAAGATAAGCCTTCCACTTCGCATTGATTTGAAGCTAAATCATGTGTTTCGCATGGACTTGAAACTAACTCGTTTGTTTCGCATGCTGTTGAAGCTAAATCATGTATATCACAAGTATTTGAAGTTAAACAATTTGTTTCGCATGGATTCGAAGATAATCCATATACTTCGCATTGATTTGAAGCTAAATCATGTGTTCGCATGGATTTGAAACTAACTCGTTTGTTTCGCATGGTGTCGAATCTAAATCATGTATATCACAAGTATTTGAAGCTAAACCATTTGTCGCATGCATTCGAAGATAATCCATCTACTTCGTATTAATTTGAAGCTAAATCATGTGTTTCGCTTGGATTTGAAGATAACTCGTTTGTTTCGCATGCTGTTGAAGCTAAATCATGTATATCACAAGTATTTGAAGCTAAACCATTTGTTTCGCATGGATTCGAAGATAAGCCTCCTACTTCGCATTGATTTGAAGCTAAATCATGTGTTCGCATGGATTTGAAGCTATCTCGTTTGTTTCGCATGCTGTTGAAGCTAAATCATGTATATCACAAGTATTTGAAGCTGTATCATTTGTTTCGCATGGATTCGAAGATAACCCTTCTAATTCGCATTGATTTTAATCTAAATCATCTGTTTCGCATGGATTTGAAGCTAACTCGTTTGTTTCGCATGCAGTTGAAGCTGAATCATGTATATCACAAGTATTTGCAGCTAAACCAATTGTTTCGCATGGATTCGAAGATAACCCTTCTACTTCGCATTGATTTCAAGTTAAATCATGTGTTTCGCATGGATTTGAATCTAACTCGTTTCTTTCGTATGCTGTTGAAGCTGAATCATGTATATCACAAGTATTAGAATCTATATCATATGTTTCGCATGGATTCGAAGATAACCCTTCTAATTCGCATTGATTTGGAGCTAAATCATGTGTTCGCATGGATTTGAACCTAACTCGTTCGTTTCGCACGCTGTTGAAGCTAAATCAAGTGTATCACAAGTATTTGAAGCTAAACCATTTGCTTCGCATGGATTCGAAGATCAGCCTTCTACTTCGCATTTATTAGATGCTAAATCATGTGTGTCGCATGGATTTGAAGCTAACTCGTTTGTTTCGCATGCTGTTGAAGCTAAATCATTTGTTTCGCATGGATTCGAAGATAAACCTCCTACTTCGCATTGATTTGAAGCTAAATCATGTGTTCGCACGGATTTGAAGCTACCTCGTTTGTTTCGCATGCTGTTCAAGCTAAATCATGTATATCACAAGTATTTGATGCTAAACCATTTGTTACGCATGGATTCGAAGATCAGCCTTCTACTTCGCATTGATTTAAGGCTAAATCATGTGTTCCGCATGGATTTTAAGCTAACTTGTTTTTTTGCAATGCAGTTGAAGCTAAATCATGTATATCACAAGTATTTGCAGTTAAACCATTTGTTTCGCATGGATTCGAAAATAAGCCTTCTACTTCGCATTGATTTTAATCTAAATCATGTGTATCGCATGGATTTGAAGCTAACTCGTCTTTTTCGCATGCTGTTGAAGCTAAATCAAGTATATCACAAGTATTTGAAGTTAAACCAATTGTTTCGCATGGATTCGAAGATAATCCATATACTTCGCATTGATTTGAAGCTAAATCATATGTTTCGCATGGATTTGAAACTAACTCGTTTGTTTCGCATGCTGTCGAAACTAAATCATGTATATCACAAGTATTTGAAGCTGTATCATTTGTTTCGCATGGATTCGAAGATAACCCTTCTAATTCGCATTGATTTTAATCTAAATCATGTGTTTCGCATGGATTATAAGCTAACTCGTTTATTTCGCATGCAGTTGAAGCTAAATCACGTATATCACAAGTATTTGCAGCTAAATCATTTGTTTCGCATGGATACGAAGATAATCCTTCTACTTCGCATTGATTTGAAGCTAAATCATGTGTTTCGCATGGATTTGAATCTAACTCGTTTGTTTCGCATGCTGTTGAAGCTACGTCATGTATATCACAAGTATTTGAAGCTAAACCATTTGTTACGCATGGATTCGAAGATCAGCCTTCTACTTCGCATTGATTTAAGGCTAAATCATGTGTTCCGCTGGATTTTAAGCTAACTCGTTTTTTTCGTATGCAGTTGAAGCTAAATCATGTATGTCACAAGTATTTGAAGCTATATCATATGTTTCGCATGGATTCCAAGATAACCCTTATAATTCGCATTGGTTTGAAACTAAATCATGTGTTTCGCATGGATTTGAAGCTAACTCGTTTGTTTCGCATGCTGTTGAAGCTAAATCAAGTGTATCGCAAGTATTTGAAGCCATACCATTTGCTTCGCATGGATTCGAAGATCAGCCTTCTACTTCGCATTGATTAGATGCTAAATCATGTGTTTCGCATGGATTTGAAGTTAACTCGTTTGTTTCGCATGCTGTTGAAGCTAAATCATGTATATCACAAGTATTTGAAGCTAAACCATTTGTTTCGCATGGATTCGAAGATAAGCCTCCTACTTCGCATTGATTTGAAGCTAAATCATGTGTTTCGCATGGATTTGAAGCTATCTCGTTTGTTTCGCATGCAGTTGAAGCTGAACCATGTATATCACAAGTATTTGAAGCTAAACTATTCGTTTCGCATGGATTCGAAGGTAAGCCTTCCACTTCACATTGATTTGAAGCTAAATCATGTGTTTCGCATGGGTTTGAAGTTAAGTCGTTTGTTTCGCATGCAGTTGAAGCTAAATCATGTATATCACAAGTATTTGCAGCTAAACCATTTGTTTCGCATGGATTCGAAGATAACCCTTCTACTTCGCATTGATTTGAAGCTAAATCATGTGTTTCGCATGGATTTGAGTCTAACTCGTTTGTTTCGCATGCTGTTGAAGCTAAATCAAGTGTATCACAAGTATTTGAAGCCAAATCATTTGCTTCGCATGGATTCGAAAATCAGCCTTCTACTTCGCATTGATTAGATGCTAAATCATGTGTTTCGCTTGGATTTGAAGATAACTCGTTTGTTTCGCATGCTGTTGAAGCTAAATCATGTATATCACAAGTATTTGAAGCTAAACCATTTGTTTCGTATGGATTCGAAGATAAGCCTCCTACTTCGCATTGATTTGAAGCTAAATCATGTGTTTCGCATGGATTTGAATCTAACTCGTTTGTTTCGCATGCTGTTCAAGCTAAATCATGTATATCACAAGTATTTGAAGCTATATCATATGTTTCACATGGATTCCAAGATAACCCTTCTAATTCGCATTAATTTGAAGCTAAATCATGTGTTTCGCATGGATTTGAAGCCAACTCGTTTGTTTCGCATGCTGTTGAAGCTAAATCATGTATATCACAAGTATTTGAAGCTAAACCATTTGTTTCGCATGGATTCGAAGATAAGCCTCCTACTTCGCATTGATTTGAAGCTAAATCATGTGTTTCGCATGAATTTGAATCTAACTCGTTTATTTCGCATGCTGTTGAAGCTAAATCATGTATATCACAAGTATTTGAAGCTAAACCATTTGTTCCGCATGGATTCGAAGATAAGCCTCCTACATCGCATTGATTTGAAGCTAAATCATGTGTTCGCATGGATTTGAAGCTAACTCGTTTGTTTCGCATGCTGTTGAAGCTAAATCATGTATATCACAAGTATTTGAAGCTAAACCATTTGTTTCGCATGGATTCGAAGATAAGCCTTCTACTTCGCATTGACTTTAATCTAAATCATGTGTATCGCATGGATTTGAAGCTAACTCGTTTTTTTGCATGCAGTTGAAGCTAAATCATGTATATCACTAGTATTTGCAGTTAAACCATTTGTTTCGCATGGATTCGAAGATAAGCCTTCCACTTCGCATTGATTTGAAGCTAAATCATGTGTTCGCATGGATTTGAAGCTAACTCGTTTGTTTCGCATGCTGTTGAAGCTAAATCATGTATATCACAAGTATTTGAAGCTGTATCATTTGTTTCGCATGGATTCGAAGATAACCCTTCTAATTCGCATTGATTTTAATCTAAATCATCTGTTTCGCATGGATTTGAAGCTAACTCGTTTGTTTCGCATGCAGTTGAAGCTGAATCATGTATATCACAAGTATTTGCAGCTAAACCAATTGTTTCGCATGGATTCGAAGATAACCCTTCTACTTCGCATTGATTTCAAGTTAAATCATGTGTTTCGCATGGATTTGAATCTAACTCGTTTCTTTCGTATGCTGTTGAAGCTGAATCATGTATATCACAAGTATTAGAATCTATATCATATGTTTCGCATGGATTCGAAGATAACCCTTCTAATTCGCATTGATTTGGAGCTAAATCATGTGTTCGCATGGATTTGAACCTAACTCGTTCGTTTCGCACGCTGTTGAAGCTAAATCAAGTGTATCACAAGTATTTGAAGCTAAACCATTTGCTTCGCATGGATTCGAAGATCAGCCTTCTACTTCGCATTTATTAGATGCTAAATCATGTGTGTCGCATGGATTTGAAGCTAACTCGTTTGTTTCGCATGCTGTTGAAGCTAAATCATTTGTTTCGCATGGATTCGAAGATAAACCTCCTACTTCGCATTGATTTGAAGCTAAATCATGTGTTCGCACGGATTTGAAGCTACCTCGTTTGTTTCGCATGCTGTTCAAGCTAAATCATGTATATCACAAGTATTTGATGCTAAACCATTTGTTACGCATGGATTCGAAGATCAGCCTTCTACTTCGCATTGATTTAAGGCTAAATCATGTGTTCCGCATGGATTTTAAGCTAACTTGTTTTTTTGCAATGCAGTTGAAGCTAAATCATGTATATCACAAGTATTTGCAGTTAAACCATTTGTTTCGCATGGATTCGAAAATAAGCCTTCTACTTCGCATTGATTTTAATCTAAATCATGTGTATCGCATGGATTTGAAGCTAACTCGTCTTTTTCGCATGCTGTTGAAGCTAAATCAAGTATATCACAAGTATTTGAAGTTAAACCAATTGTTTCGCATGGATTCGAAGATAATCCATATACTTCGCATTGATTTGAAGCTAAATCATATGTTTCGCATGGATTTGAAACTAACTCGTTTGTTTCGCATGCTGTCGAAACTAAATCATGTATATCACAAGTATTTGAAGCTGTATCATTTGTTTCGCATGGATTCGAAGATAACCCTTCTAATTCGCATTGATTTTAATCTAAATCATGTGTTTCGCATGGATTATAAGCTAACTCGTTTATTTCGCATGCAGTTGAAGCTAAATCACGTATATCACAAGTATTTGCAGCTAAATCATTTGTTTCGCATGGATACGAAGATAATCCTTCTACTTCGCATTGATTTGAAGCTAAATCATGTGTTTCGCATGGATTTGAATCTAACTCGTTTGTTTCGCATGCTGTTGAAGCTACGTCATGTATATCACAAGTATTTGAAGCTAAACCATTTGTTACGCATGGATTCGAAGATCAGCCTTCTACTTCGCATTGATTTAAGGCTAAATCATGTGTTCCGCTGGATTTTAAGCTAACTCGTTTTTTTCGTATGCAGTTGAAGCTAAATCATGTATGTCACAAGTATTTGAAGCTATATCATATGTTTCGCATGGATTCCAAGATAACCCTTATAATTCGCATTGGTTTGAAACTAAATCATGTGTTTCGCATGGATTTGAAGCTAACTCGTTTGTTTCGCATGCTGTTGAAGCTAAATCAAGTGTATCGCAAGTATTTGAAGCCATACCATTTGCTTCGCATGGATTCGAAGATCAGCCTTCTACTTCGCATTGATTAGATGCTAAATCATGTGTTTCGCATGGATTTGAAGTTAACTCGTTTGTTTCGCATGCAGTTGAAGTTAAATCATGTATATCACAAGTATTTGCAGCTAAACCATTTGTTCGCATGGATTCGAAGATAAGCCTTCTACTTCGCATTGACTTTAATCTAAATCATGTGTATCGCATGGATTTGAAGCTAACTCGTTTTTTTGCATGCAGTTGAAGCTAAATCATGCATATCACAAGTATTTGCAGTTAAACCATTTGTTTCGCATGGATTCGAAGATAAGCCTTCCACTTCGCATTGATTTGAAGCTAAATGATGTGTTCGCATGGATTTGAAGCTAACTCGTTTGTTTCGCATGCTGTTGAAGCTAAATCATGTATATCACAAGTATTTGAAGCTAAACCATTTGTTTCGCATGGATTCGAAGATAAGCCTTCTACTTCGCATTGATTTTAATCTAAATCATGTGTATCGCATGGATTTGAAGCTAACTCGTTTTTTTCGCATGCTGTTGAAGCTAAATCAAGTATATCACAAGTATTTGAAGCTAAACTATTCGTTTCGCATGGGTTCGAAGATAAGCCTTCCACTTCGCATTGATTTGAAGCTAAATCATGTGTTTCGCATGGACTTGAAACTAACTCGTTTGTTTCGCATGCTGTTGAAGCTAAATCATGTATATCACAAGTATTTGAAGTTAAACAATTTGTTTCGCATGGATTCGAAGATAATCCATATACTTCGCATTGATTTGAAGCTAAATCATGTGTTTCGCATGGATTTGAACTAACTCGTTTGTTTCGCATGGTGTCGAATCTAAATCATGTATATCACAAGTATTTGAAGCTAAACCATTTGTCGCATGCATTCGAAGATAATCCATCTACTTCGTATTAATTTGAAGCTAAATCATGTGTTTCGCTTGGATTTGAAGATAACTCGTTTGTTTCGCATGCTGTTGAAGCTAAATCATGTATATCACAAGTATTTGAAGCTAAACCATTTGTTTCGCATGGATTCGAAGATAAGCCTCCTACTTCGCATTGATTTGAAGCTAAATCATGTGTTTCGCATGGATTTGAAGCTATCTCGTTTGTTTCGCATGCAGTTGAAGCTGAACCATGTATATCACAAGTATTTGAAGCTAAACTATTCGTTTCGCATGGATTCGAAGGTAAGCCTTCCACTTCACATTGATTTGAAGCTAAATCATGTGTTTCGCATGGGTTTGAAGTTAAGTCGTTTGTTTCGCATGCAGTTGAAGCTAAATCATGTATATCACAAGTATTTGTAGCTAAACCATTTGTTTCGCATGGATTCGAAGATAACCCTTCTACTTCGCATTGATTTGAAGCTAAATCATGTGTTTCGCATGGATTTGAGTCTAACTCGTTTGTTTCGCATGCTGTTGAAGCTAAATCAAGTGTATCACAAGTATTTGAAGCCAAATCATTTGCTTCGCATGGATTCGAAAATCAGCCTTCTACTTCGCATTGATTAGATGCTAAATCATGTGTTTCGCTTGGATTTGAAGATAACTCGTTTGTTTCGCATGCTGTTGAAGCTAAATCATGTATATCACAAGTATTTGAAGCTAAACCATTTGTTTCGTATGGATTCGAAGATAAGCCTCCTACTTCGCATTGATTTGAAGCTAAATCATGTGTTTCGCATGGATTTGAATCTAACTCGTTTGTTTCGCATGCTGTTCAAGCTAAATCATGTATATCACAAGTATTTGAAGCTATATCATATGTTTCACATGGATTCCAAGATAACCCTTCTAATTCGCATTAATTTGAAGCTAAATCATGTGTTTCGCATGGATTTGAAGCCAACTCGTTTGTTTCGCATGCTGTTGAAGCTAAATCATGTATATCACAAGTATTTGAAGCTAAACCATTTGTTTCGCATGGATTCGAAGATAAGCCTCCTACTTCGCATTGATTTGAAGCTAAATCATGTGTTTCGCATGAATTTGAATCTAACTCGTTTATTTCGCATGCTGTTGAAGCTAAATCATGTATATCACAAGTATTTGAAGCTAAACCATTTGTTCCGCATGGATTCGAAGATAAGCCTCCTACATCGCATTGATTTGAAGCTAAATCATGTGTTCGCATGGATTTGAAGCTAACTCGTTTGTTTCGCATGCTGTTGAAGCTAAATCATGTATATCACAAGTATTTGAAGCTAAACCATTTGTTTCGCATGGATTCGAAGATAAGCCTTCTACTTCGCATTGACTTTAATCTAAATCATGTGTATCGCATGGATTTGAAGCTAACTCGTTTTTTTGCATGCAGTTGAAGCTAAATCATGTATATCACTAGTATTTGCAGTTAAACCATTTGTTTCGCATGGATTCGAAGATAAGCCTTCCACTTCGCATTGATTTGAAGCTAAATCATGTGTTCGCATGGATTTGAAGCTAACTCGTTTGTTTCGCATGCTGTTGAAGCTAAATCATGTATATCACAAGTATTTGAAGCTGTATCATTTGTTTCGCATGGATTCGAAGATAACCCTTCTAATTCGCATTGATTTTAATCTAAATCATCTGTTTCGCATGGATTTGAAGCTAACTCGTTTGTTTCGCATGCAGTTGAAGCTGAATCATGTATATCACAAGTATTTGAAGCTACTCTATTCGTTTCGCATGGATTCGAAGATAACCCTTCTACTTCGCATTGATTTCAAGTTAAATCATGTGTTTCGCATGGATTTGAAACTAACTCGTTTGTTTCGCATGCTGTTGAAACTAGATCATGTATATCACAAGTATTTGAAGCTATATCATTTGTTTTGCCTGGATTCGAAGATAACCCTTCCAATTCGCATTGATTTGGAGCTAAATCAGGTGTTTCGCATGGATTTGAAGCTAACTCGTTTGTTTCGCATGCTGTTGAAGCTAAATCATGTATATCACAAGTATTTGAAGCTAAACCATTTGTTTCGCATGGATTCGAAAATAAGCCTTCTACTTCGCATTGATTTTAATCTAAATCATGTGTTTCGCGTGGATTTTAAGCTAACTCGTTTTTTTCGTATGCAGTTGAAGCTAAATCATGTATGTCACAAGTATTTGAAGCTATATCATATGTTTCGCATGGATTCCAAGATAACCCTTATAATTCGCATTGGTTTGAAACTAAATCATGTGTTTCGCATGGATTTGAAGCTAACTCGTTTGTTTCGCATGCTGTTGAAGCTAAATCAAGTGTATCGCAAGTATTTGAAGCCATACCATTTGCTTCGCATGGATTCGAAGATCAGCCTTCTACTTCGCATTGATTAGATGCTAAATCATGTGTTTCGCATGGATTTGAAGTTAACTCGTTTGTTTCGCATGCAGTTGAAGTTAAATCATGTATATCACAAGTATTTGCAGCTAAACCATTTGTTTCGCATGGATTCGAAGATAAGCCTTCTACTTCGCATTGACTTTAATCTAAATCATGTGTATCGCATGGATTTGAAGCTAACTCGTTTTTTTGCATGCAGTTGAAGCTAAATCATGTATATCACAAGTATTTGCAGTTAAACCATTTGTTTCGCATGGATTCGAAGATAAGCCTTCCACTTCGCATTGATTTGAAGCTAAATGATGTGTTCGCATGGATTTGAAGCTAACTCGTTTGTTTCGCATGCTGTTGAAGCTAAATCATGTATATCACAAGTATTTGAAGCTAAACCATTTGTTTCGCATGGATTCGAAAATAAGCCTTCTACTTCGCATTGATTTTAATCTAAATCATGTGTTTCGCGTGGATTTTAAGCTAACTCGTTTTTTTGGTATGCAGTTGAAGCTAAATCATGTATGTCACAAGTATTTGAAGCTATATCATATGTTTCGCATGGATTCCAAGATAACCCTTATAATTCGCATTGGTTTGAAACTAAATCATGTGTTTCGCATGGATTTGAATCTAACTAATTTGTTTCGCATGCTGTTGAAGCTAAATCAAGTGTATCGCAAGTATTTGAAGCCATACCATTTGCTTCGCAAGGATTCGAAGATCAGCCTTCTACTTCGCATTGATTAGATGCTAAATCATGTGTTTCGCATGGATTTGAAGTTAACTCGTTTGTTTCGCATGCAGTTGAAACTAAATCATGTATATCACAAGTATTTGCAGCTAAACCATTTGTTTCGCATGGATTCGAAGATAACCCTTCTACTTCGCATTGATTTCAAGTTAAATCATGTGTTTCGCATGGATTTGAATCTAACTCGTTTCTTTCGTATGCTGTTGAAGCTGAATCATGTATATCACAAGTATTTGAAGCTATATCATATGTTTCGCATGGATTCGAAGATAACCCTTCTAATTCGCATTGATTTGAAGCTAAATCTTGTGTTTCGCATGGATTTGAAGCTAACTCGTTTTTTTGCATGCTGTTGAAGCTAAATCAAGTATATCACAAGTATTTGAAGTTAAACCATTTGTTTCGCATGGATTCGAAGATAAGCCTTCTACTTCGCATTGATTTTAATCTAAATCATGTGTTTCGCATGGATTTGAAGCTAACTCGTTTTTTTTGCATGCTGTTGAAGCTAAATCAAGTATATCACAAGTATTTGTAGTTAAACCATTTGTTTCGCATGGATTCGAAGATAAGCCTTCTACTTCGCATTGATTTTAATCTAAATCATGTGTATCGCATGGATTTGAAGCTAACTCGTTTGTTTCGCATGCTGTTGAAGCTAAATCATTTGTTTCGCATGGATTCGAAGATAAGCCTCCTACTTCGCATTGATTTGAAGCTAAATCATGTGTTCGCATGGATTTGAAGCTACCTCGTTTGTTTCGCATGCTGTTCAAGCTAAATCATGTATATCACAAGTATTTGAAGCTAAACCATTTGTTACGCATGGATTCGAAGATCAGCCTTCTACTTCGCATTGATTAGATGCTAAATCATGTGTTTCGCATGGATTTGAAGTTAACTCGTTTGTTTCGCATGCAGTTGAAGTTAAATCATGTATATCACAAGTATTTGCAGCTAAACCAATTGTTTCGCATGGATTCGAAGATAACCCTTCTACTTCGCATTGATTTCAAGTTAAATCATGTGTTTCGCATGGATTTGAATCTAACTCGTTTCTTTCGTATGCTGCTGAAGCTGAATCATGTATATCACAAGTATTTGAAGCTATATCATATGTTTCGCATGGATTCGAAGATAACCCTTCTAATTCGCATTGATTTGGAGCTAAATCATGTGTTCGCATGGATTTGAACCTAACTCGTTTGTTTCGCACGCTGTTGAAGCTAAATCAAGTGTATCACAAGTATTTGAAGCTAAACCATTTGCTTCGCATGGATTCGAAGATCAGCCTTCTACTTCGCATTTATTAGATGCTAAATCATGTGTGTCGCATGGATTTGAAGCTAACTCGTTTGTTTCGCATGCTGTTGAAGCTAAATCATTTGTTTCGCATGGATTCGAAGATAAACCTCCTACTTCGCATTGATTTGAAGCTAAATCATGTGTTCGCACGGATTTGAAGCTACCTCGTTTGTTTCGCATGCTGTTCAAGCTAAATCATGTATATCACAAGTATTTGAAGCTAAACCATTTGTTACGCATGGATTCGAAGATCAGCCTTCTACTTCGCATTGATTAGATGCTAAATCATGTGTTTCGCATGGATTTGAAGTTAACTCGTTTGTTTCGCATGCAGTTGAAGTTAAATCATGTATATCACAAGTATTTGCAGCTAAACCAATTGTTTCGCATGGATTCGAAGATAACCCTTCTACTTCGCATTGATTTCAAGTTAAATCATGTGTTTCGCATGGATTTGAATCTAACTCGTTTCTTTCGTATGCTGCTGAAGCTGAATCATGTATATCACAAGTATTTGAAGCTATATCATATGTTTCGCATGGATTCGAAGATAACCCTTCTAATTCGCATTGATTTGGAGCTAAATCATGTGTTCGCATGGATTTGAACCTAACTCGTTTGTTTCGCACGCTGTTGAAGCTAAATCAAGTGTATCACAAGTATTTGAAGCTAAACCATTTGCTTCGCATGGATTCGAAGATCAGCCTTCTACTTCGCATTTATTAGATGCTAAATCATGTGTGTCGCATGGATTTGAAGCTAACTCGTTTGTTTCGCATGCTGTTGAAGCTAAATCATTTGTTTCGCATGGATTCGAAGATAAGCCTCCTACTTCGCATTGATTTGAAGCTAAATCATGTGTTCGCATGGATTTGAAGCTACCTCGTTTGTTTCGCATGCTGTTCAAGCTAAATCATGTATATCACAAGTATTTGAAGCTAAACCATTTGTTACGCATGGATTCGAAGATCAGCCTTCTACTTCGCATTGATTAGATGCTAAATCATGTGTTTCGCATGGATTTGAAGTTAACTCGTTTGTTTCGCATGCAGTTGAAGTTAAATCATGTATATCACAAGTATTTGCAGCTAAACCAATTGTTTCGCATGGATTCGAAGATAACCCTTCTACTTCGCATTGATTTCAAGTTAAATCATGTGTTTCGCATGGATTTGAATCTAACTCGTTTCTTTCGTATGCTGCTGAAGCTGAATCATGTATATCACAAGTATTTGAAGCTATATCATATGTTTCGCATGGATTCGAAGATAACCCTTCTAATTCGCATTGATTTGGAGCTAAATCATGTGTTCGCATGGATTTGAACCTAACTCGTTTGTTTCGCACGCTGTTGAAGCTAAATCAAGTGTATCACAAGTATTTGAAGCTAAACCATTTGCTTCGCATGGATTCGAAGATCAGCCTTCTACTTCGCATTTATTAGATGCTAAATCATGTGTGTCGCATGGATTTGAAGCTAACTCGTTTGTTTCGCATGCTGTTGAAGCTAAATCATTTGTTTCGCATGGATTCGAAGATAAACCTCCTACTTCGCATTGATTTGAAGCTAAATCATGTGTTCGCACGGATTTGAAGCTACCTCGTTTGTTTCGCATGCTGTTCAAGCTAAATCATGTATATCACAAGTATTTGAAGCTAAACCATTTGTTACGCATGGATTCGAAGATCAGCCTTCTACTTCGCATTGATTTAAGGCTAAATCATGTGTTCCGCATGGATTTTAAGCTAACTTGTTTTTTTGCAATGCAGTTGAAGCTAAATCATGTATATCACAAGTATTTGCAGTTAAACCATTTGTTTCGCATGGATTCGAAAATAAGCCTTCTACTTCGCATTGATTTTAATCTAAATCATGTGTATCGCATGGATTTGAAGCTAACTCGTCTTTTTCGCATGCTGTTGAAGCTAAATCAAGTATATCACAAGTATTTGAAGTTAAACCAATTGTTTCGCATGGATTCGAAGATAATCCATATACTTCGCATTGATTTGAAGCTAAATCATATGTTTCGCATGGATTTGAAACTAACTCGTTTGTTTCGCATGCTGTCGAAACTAAATCATGTATATCACAAGTATTTGAAGCTGTATCATTTGTTTCGCATGGATTCGAAGATAACCCTTCTAATTCGCATTGATTTTAATCTAAATCATGTGTTTCGCATGGATTATAAGCTAACTCGTTTATTTCGCATGCAGTTGAAGCTAAATCACGTATATCACAAGTATTTGCAGCTAAATCATTTGTTTCGCATGGATACGAAGATAATCCTTCTACTTCGCATTGATTTGAAGCTAAATCATGTGTTTCGCATGGATTTGAATCTAACTCGTTTGTTTCGCATGCTGTTGAAGCTACGTCATGTATATCACAAGTATTTGAAGCTAAACCATTTGTTACGCATGGATTCGAAGATCAGCCTTCTACTTCGCATTGATTTAAGGCTAAATCATGTGTTCCGCTGGATTTTAAGCTAACTCGTTTTTTTCGTATGCAGTTGAAGCTAAATCATGTATGTCACAAGTATTTGAAGCTATATCATATGTTTCGCATGGATTCCAAGATAACCCTTATAATTCGCATTGGTTTGAAACTAAATCATGTGTTTCGCATGGATTTGAAGCTAACTCGTTTGTTTCGCATGCTGTTGAAGCTAAATCAAGTGTATCGCAAGTATTTGAAGCCATACCATTTGCTTCGCATGGATTCGAAGATCAGCCTTCTACTTCGCATTGATTAGATGCTAAATCATGTGTTTCGCATGGATTTGAAGTTAACTCGTTTGTTTCGCATGCAGTTGAAGTTAAATCATGTATATCACAAGTATTTGCAGCTAAACCATTTGTTTCGCATGGATTCGAAGATAACCCTTCTACTTCGGATTGATTTCAAGTTAAATCATGTGTTTCGCATGGATTTGAATCTAACTCGTTTCTTTCGTATGCTGTTGAAGCTGAATCATGTATATCACAAGTATTTGAAGCTATATCATATGTTTCGCATGGATTCGAAGATAACCCTTCTAATTCGCATTGATTTGAAGCTAAATCTTGTGTTTCGCATGGATTTGAAGCTAACTCGTTTTTTTTTGCATGCTGTTGAAGCTAAATCAAGTATATCACAAGTATTTGAAATTAAACCATTTGTTTCGCATGGATTCGAAGATAAGCCTTCTACTTCGCATTGATTTTAATCTAAATCATGTGTATCGCATGGATTTGAAGCTAACTCGTTTTTTTCGCATGCTGTTGAAGCTAAATCAAGTATATCACAAGTATTTGAAGCTAAACTATTCGTTTCGCATGGGTTCGAAGATAAGCCTTCCACTTCGCATTGATTTGAAGCTAAATCATGTGTTTCGCATGGACTTGAAACTAACTCGTTTGTTTCGCATGCTGTTGAAGCTAAATCATGTATATCACAAGTATTTGAAGTTAAACAATTTGTTTCGCATGGATTCGAAGATAATCCATATACTTCGCATTGATTTGAAGCTAAATCATGTGTTTCGCATGGATTTGAAACTAACTCGTTTGTTTCGCATGGTGTCGAATCTAAATCATGTATATCACAAGTATTTGAAGCTAAACCATTTGTCGCATGCATTCGAAGATAATCCATCTACTTCGCATTAATTTGAAGCTAAATCATGTGTTTCGCTTGGATTTGAAGATAACTCGTTTGTTTCGCATGCTGTTGAAGCTAAATCATGTATATCACAAGTATTTGAAGCTAAACCATTTGTTTCGCATGGATTCGAAGATAAGCCTCCTACTTCGCATTGATTTGAAGCTAAATCATGTGTTTCGCATGGATTTGAAGCTATCTCGTTTGTTTCGCATGCAGTTGAAGCTGAACCATGTATATCACAAGTATTTGAAGCTAAACTATTCGTTTCGCATGGATTCGAAGGTAAGCCTTCCACTTCACATTGATTTGAAGCTAAATCATGTGTTTCGCATGGGTTTGAAGTTAAGTCGTTTGTTTCGCATGCAGTTGAAGCTAAATCATGTATATCACAAGTATTTGCAGCTAAACCATTTGTTTCGCATGGATTCGAAGATAAGCCTCCTACTTCGCATTGATTTGAAGCTAAATCATGTGTTTCGCATGGATTTGAATCTAACTCGTTTGTTTCGCATGCAGTTGAAGCTGAACCATGTATATCACAAGTATTTGAAGCTAATCTATTCGTTTCGCATGGATTCGAAGGTAAGCCTTCCACTTCACATTGATTTGAAGCTAAATCATGTGTTTCGCATGCATTTGAATCTAACTCGTTTATTTCGTATGCTGTTGAAGCTAAATCATGTATATCACAAGTATATGAAGCTAATCCATTTGTTTCGCACGTATTCGAAGATAAGCCATCTAGTTCGCATTGATTTGAAGCTAAATCATGTGTTTCGCATGGATTTGAATCTAACTCGATTGTTTCGCATGCTGTTGAAGCTAAATCGTGTACATCACAAGTATTTGAAGCTAAACCATTTGTCGCATGCATTCGAAGATAATCCATCTACTTCGCATTAATTTGAAGCTAAATCATGTGTTTCGCTTGGATTTGAAGATAACTCGTTTGTTTCGCATGCTGTTGAAGCTAAATCATGTATATCACAAGTATTTGAAGCTAAACCATTTGTTTCGCATGGATTCGAAGATAAGCCTCCTACTTCGCATTGATTTGAAGCTAAATCATGTGTTTCGCATGGATTTGAAGCTAACTCGTTTGTTTCGCATGCAGTTGAAGCTGAACCATGTATATCACAAGTATTTGAAGCTAAACTATTCGTTTCGCATGGATTCGAAGGTAAGCCTTCCACTTCACATTGATTTGAAGCTAAATCATGTGTTTCGCATGGATTTGAAGTTAACTCGTTTGTTTCGCATGCAGTTGAAACTAAATCATGTATATCACAAGTATTTGCAGCTAAACCATTTGTTTCGCATGGATTCGAAGATAACCCTTCTACTTCGCATTGATTTGAAGTTAAATCATGTGTTTCGCAAGGGTTTGAATCTAACTCGTTTATTTCGCATGCTGTTGAAGCTAAATCATGTATATCGCAAGTATATGAAGCTAATCCAATTGTTTCGCATGGATTCGAACATAAGCCTTCTACTTCGCATTGATTTGAAGCTAAATCATGTGTTTCGCATGGATTTGAATCTAACTCGTTTGTTTCGCATGCTGTTGAAGCTAAATCGTGTATATCACAAGTATTTGAAGCTATATCATATGTTTCGAATGGATTCGAAGATAAGCCTCCTACTTCGCATTGATTTGAAGTTAAATCATGTGTTTCGCATGGATTTGAAGCTAACTCGTTTGTTTCGCATGCAGTTGAAGCTGAACCATGTATTTCACAAGTATTTGAAGCTATATCATATGTTTCGCATGGATTCGAAGGTAAGCCTTCCACTTCGCATTAATTTGAAGCTAAATCATGTGTCTCGCATGGATTTGAAGTTAACTCGTTTTTTTCGCATGCAGTTGAAGCTAAATCATGTACATCACAAGTATTTGAAGCTAAACCATTTGTCGCATTCATTCGAAGATAATCCATCTACTTCGCATTAATTTGAAGCTAAATCATGTGTTTCGCTTGGATTTGAAGATAACTCGTTTGTTTCGCATGCTGTTGAAGCTAAATCATGTATATCACAAGTATTTGAAGCTAAACCATTTGTTTCGCATGGATTCGAAGATAAGCCTCCTACTTCGCATTGATTTGAAGCTAAATCATGTGTTTCGCATGGATTTGAAGCTAACTCGTTTGTTTCGCATGCAGTTGAAGCTGAACCATGTATATCACAAGTATTTGAAGCTAAACTATTCGTTTCGCATGGATTCGAAGGTAAGCCTTCCACTTCACATTGATTTGAAGCTAAATCATGTGTTTCGCATGGATTTGAAGTTAACTCGTTTGTTTCGCATGCAGTTGAAACTAAATCATGTATATCACAAGTATTTGCAGCTAAACCATTTGTTTCGCATGGATTCGAAGATAACCCTTCTACTTCGCATTGATTTGAAGTTAAATCATGTGTTTCGCAAGGGTTTTAATCTAACTCGTTTATTTCGCATGCTGTTGAAGCTAAATCATGTATATCGCAAGTATATGAAGCTAATCCAATTGTTTCGCATGGATTCGAACATAAGCCTTCTACTTCGCATTGATTTGAAGTTAAATCATGTGTTTCGCAAGGGTTTGAATCTAACTCGTTTATTTCGCATGCTGTTGAAGCTAAATCATGTATATCACAAGTATTTGCAGCTAAACCATTTGTTTCGCATGGATTCGAAGATAACCCTTCTACTTCGCATTGATTTGAAGTTAAATCATGTGTTTCGCAAGGGTTTTAATCTAACTCGTTTATTTCGCATGCTGTTGAAGCTAAATCATGTATATCACAAGTATTTGAAGCTAAACCATTTGTTTCGCATGGATTCGAAGATAAGCCTCCTACTTCGCATTGATTTGAAGCTAAATCATGTGTTTCGCATGGATTTGAAGCTAACTCGTTTGTTTCGCATGCAGTTGAAGCTGAACCATGTATATCACAAGTATTTGAAGCTAAACTATTCGTTTCGCATGGATTCGAAGGTAAGCCTTCCACTTCACATTGATTTGAAGCTAAATCATGTGTTTCGCATGGATTTGAAGTTAACTCGTTTGTTTCGCATGCAGTTGACACTAAATCATGTATATCACAAGTATTTGCAGCTAAACCATTTGTTTCGCATGGATTCGAAGATAACCCTTCTACTTCGCATTGATTTGAAGTTAAATCATGTGTTTCGCAAGGGTTTGAATCTAACTCGTTTATTTCGCATGCTGTTGAAGCTAAATCATGTATATCGCAAGTATATGAAGCTAATCCAATTGTTTCGCATGGATTCGAACATAAGCCTTCTACTTCGCATTGATTTGAAGCTAAATCATGTGTTTCGCATGGATTTGAATCTAACTCGTTTGTTTCGCATGCTGTTGAAGCTAAATCGTGTATATCACAAGTATTTGAAGCTATATCATATGTTTCGAATGGATTCGAAGATAAGCCTCCTACTTCGCATTGATTTGAAGTTAAATCATGTGTTTCGCATGGATTTGAAGCTAACTCGTTTGTTTCGCATGCAGTTGAAGCTGAACCATGTATTTCACAAGTATTTGAAGCTATATCATATGTTTCGCATGGATTCGAAGGTAAGCCTTCCACTTCGCATTAATTTGAAGCTAAATCATGTGTCTCGCATGGATTTGAAGTTAACTCGTTTTTTTCGCATGCAGTTGAAGCTAAATCATGTACATCACAAGTATTTGAAGCTAAACCATTTGTCGCATTCATTCGAAGATAATCCATCTACTTCGCATTAATTTGAAGCTAAATCATGTGTTTCGCTTGGATTTGAAGATAACTCGTTTGTTTCGCATGCTGTTGAAGCTAAATCATGTATATCACAAGTATTTGAAGCTAAACCATTTGTTTCGCATGGATTCGAAGATAAGCCTCCTACTTCGCATTGATTTGAAGCTAAATCATGTGTTTCGCATGGATTTGAAGCTAACTCGTTTGTTTCGCATGCAGTTGAAGCTGAACCATGTATATCACAAGTATTTGAAGCTAAACTATTCGTTTCGCATGGATTCGAAGGTAAGCCTTCCACTTCACATTGATTTGAAGCTAAATCATGTGTTTCGCATGGATTTGAAGTTAACTCGTTTGTTTCGCATGCAGTTGAAACTAAATCATGTATATCACAAGTATTTGCAGCTAAACCATTTGTTTCGCATGGATTCGAAGATAACCCTTCTACTTCGCATTGATTTGAAGTTAAATCATGTGTTTCGCAAGGGTTTTAATCTAACTCGTTTATTTCGCATGCTGTTGAAGCTAAATCATGTATATCGCAAGTATATGAAGCTAATCCAATTGTTTCGCATGGATTCGAACATAAGCCTTCTACTTCGCATTGATTTGAAGTTAAATCATGTGTTTCGCAAGGGTTTGAATCTAACTCGTTTATTTCGCATGCTGTTGAAGCTAAATCATGTATATCGCAAGTATATGAAGCTAATCCAATTGTTTCGCATGGATTCGAACATAAGCCTTCTACTTCGCATTGATTTGAAGCTAAATCATGTGTTTCGCATGGATTTGAATCTAACTCGTTTGTTTCGCATGCTGTTGAAGCTAAATCGTGTATATCACAAGTATTTGAAGCTATATCATATGTTTCGAATGGATTCGAAGATAAGCCTCCTACTTCGCATTGATTTGAAGTTAAATCATGTGTTTCGCATGGATTTGAAGCTAACTCGTTTGTTTCGCATGCAGTTGAAGCTGAACCATGTATTTCACAAGTATTTGAAGCTATATCATATGTTTCGCATGGATTCGAAGGTAAGCCTTCCACTTCGCATTAATTTGAAGCTAAATCATGTGTCTCGCATGGATTTGAAGTTAACTCGTTTTTTTCGCATGCAGTTGAAGCTAAATCATGTACATCACAAGTATTTGAAGCTAAACCATTTGTCGCATTCATTCGAAGATAATCCATCTACTTCGCATTAATTTGAAGCTAAATCATGTGTTTCGCTTGGATTTGAAGATAACTCGTTTGTTTCGCATGCTGTTGAAGCTAAATCATGTATATCACAAGTATTTGAAGCTAAACCATTTGTTTCGCATGGATTCGAAGATAAGCCTCCTACTTCGCATTGATTTGAAGCTAAATCATGTGTTTCGCATGGATTTGAAGCTAACTCGTTTGTTTCGCATGCAGTTGAAGCTGAACCATGTATATCACAAGTATTTGAAGCTAAACTATTCGTTTCGCATGGATTCGAAGGTAAGCCTTCCACTTCACATTGATTTGAAGCTAAATCATGTGTTTCGCATGGATTTGAAGTTAACTCGTTTGTTTCGCATGCAGTTGAAACTAAATCATGTATATCACAAGTATTTGCAGCTAAACCATTTGTTTCGCATGGATTCGAAGATAACCCTTCTACTTCGCATTGATTTGAAGTTAAATCATGTGTTTCGCAAGGGTTTTAATCTAACTCGTTTATTTCGCATGCTGTTGAAGCTAAATCATGTATATCGCAAGTATATGAAGCTAATCCAATTGTTTCGCATGGATTCGAACATAAGCCTTCTACTTCGCATTGATTTGAAGCTAAATCATGTGTTTCGCATGGATTTGAATCTAACTCGTTTGTTTCGCATGCTGTTGAAGCTAAATCGTGTATATCACAAGTATTTGAAGCTATATCATATGTTTCGAATGGATTCGAAGATAAGCCTCCTACTTCGCATTGATTTGAAGTTAAATCATGTGTTTCGCATGGATTTGAAGCTATCTCGTTTGTTTCGCATGCAGTTGAAGCTGAACCATGTATTTCACAAGTATTTGAAGCTATATCATATGTTTCGCATGGATTCGAAGGTAAGCCTTCCACTTCGCATTAATTTGAAGCTAAATCATGTGTTTCGCATGGATTTGAAGTTAACTCGTTTTTTTCGCATGCAGTTGAAGCTAAATCATGTACATCACAAGTATTTGAAGCTAAACCATTTGTCGCATGCATTCGAAGATAATCCATCTACTTCGCATTAATTTGAAGCTAAATCATGTGTTTCGCTTGGATTTGAAGATAACTCGTTTGTTTCGCATGCTGTTGAAGCTAAATCATGTATATCACAAGTATTTGAAGCTAAACCATTTGTTTCGTATGGATTCGAAGATAAGCCTCCTACTTCGCATTGATTTGAAGCTAAATCATGTGTTTCGCTTGGATTTGAAGCTAACTCGTTTGTTTCGCATGCAGTTGAAGCTGAACCATGTGTATCACAAGTATTTGAAGCTAAACCATTTGTTTCGCATGGATTCGCAGATAAGCCTCCTACTTCGCATTGATTTGAAGCTAAATCATGTGTTCGGATGGATTTGAAGCTACCTCGTTTGTTTCGCATGCTGTTCAAGCTAAATCATGTATATCACAAGTATTTGAAGCTAAACCATTTGTTACGCATGGATTCGAAGATCAGCCTGCTACTTCGCATTGATTTAAGCCTAAATCATGTGTTCCGCATGGATTATAAGCTAACTCGTTTTTTTGCAATGCAGTTGAAGCTAAATCATGTATATTGCAAGTATTTGAAGCTACATCATATGTTTCGCATGGATTCCAAGATAACCCTTCTAATTCGCATTAATTTGGAGCTAAATCATGTGTTTCGTATGGATTTGAAGCTATCTCGTTTGTTTCGCATGCTGTTGAAGCTAAATCATGTATATCACAAGTATTTGAAGCTAAACCATTTGTTTCGCATGGATTCGAATATAAGCCTCCTACTTCGCATTGATTTGAAGCTAAATCATGTGTTCGCACGGATTTGAAGCTAACTCGTTTGTTTTGCATGCTGTTGAAGCTGAATCACGTATATCACAAGTATTTGAAGCTATACCATATGTTTCGCATGGATTCGAAGATAACCCTTCTAATTCGCATTGATTTGAAGCTAAATCATGTGTATCGCATGGATTTGATGCTAACTCGTTTGTTTCGCATGCAGTTGAAGCTGAATCATGTATATCGCAAGTATTTGAAGCTAAACTATTCGTTTCGCATGGATTCGAAGATAAGCCTTCCACTTCGCATTGATTTGAAGCTAAATCATGTGTTTCGCATGGATTTGAAGCTAACTCGTTTGTTTCGCATGCTGTTGAAGCTAAAGCATGCATATCACAAGTATTTGAAGCTAAACCATTTGTTTCGCATGGATTCGCAGATAAGCCTCCTACTTCGCATTGATTTGAAGCTAAATCATGTGTTCGCATGGATTTGAAGCTACCTCGTTTGTTTCGCATGCTGTTCAAGCTAAATCATGTATATCACAAGTATTTGAAGCTAAACCATTTGTTACGCATGGATTCGAAGATCAGCCTTCTACTTCGCATTGATTTAAGGCTAAATCATGTGTCCCGCATGGATTTTAAGCTAACTCGTTTATTTGCAATGCAGTTGAAGCTAAATCATGTATATTGCAAGTATTTGAAGCTACATCATATGTTTCGCATGGATTCGAAGATAACCCTTCTAATTCGCACTAATTTGAAGCTAAATCATGTGTTTCGCATGGATTTGAAGCTATCTCGTTTGTTTCGCATGCTGTTGAAACTAAATCATGTATATCACAAGTATTTGAAGCTATATCATTTGTTTCGCCTGGATTCGAAGATAACCCTTCCAATTCGCATTGATTTGGAGCTAAATCATGTGTTTCGCATGGATTTGAAACTAACTCGTTTGTTTCGCATGCTGTTGAAGCTAAATCATGTATATCACAAGTATTTGAAGCTACACCATTTGTTCCGCATGGATCCGAAGGTAAGCCTCCTACTTCGCATTGATTTGAAGCTAAATCATGTGTTCGCACGGATTTGAAGCTAACTCGTTTGTTTTGCATGCTGTTGAAGCTGAATCATGTATATCACAAGTATTTGAAGCTATACCATATGTTTCGCATGGATTCGAAGATAACCCTTCTAATTCGCATTGATTTGAAGCAAAATCATGTGTTTCGCATGGATTTGAAGCTAACTCGTTTTTTTTTGCATGCAGTTGAAGCTAAATCATGTATATCACAAGTATTTGCAGTTAAACCATTTGTTTCGCATGGATTCGAAGATAAGCCTTCTACTTCGCATTGATTTTAATCTAAATCATGTGTATCGCATGGATTCGAAGATAACCCTTCTAATTCGCATTGATTTGAAGCTAAATCATGTGTTTCGCATGGATTTGAAGCTAACTCGTTTGTTTCGCATGCTGTTGAAGCTAAATCAAGTATATCACAAGTATTTGAAGTTAAACCATTTGTTTCGCATGGATTCGATGATAATCCATCTACTTCGCATTGATTTGAAGCTAAATCATGTGTTTCGCCTGAATTTGAATCTAACTCGTTTGTTTCGCATGCTGTTGAAACTAAATCATGTATATCACAAGTATTTGAAGCTATATCATATGTTTCGCTTGGATTCCAAGATAACTCTACTAATTCGCATTGATTTGAAGCTAAATCATGTGTTTCGCATGGATTTGAAGCTAACTCGTTCGTTTCGCATGCTGTTGAAGCTAAATCATGTATAGCACAAGTATTTGAAGCTAAACCATTTGTTTCGCATGGATTCGAAGATAATCCATGTTCTTCGCATTCATTTGAAGCTAAATCATGTGTTTCGACTGGATTTGAAGATAACTCGTTTGTTTCGCATGCAGTTGAAGCTGAATCATGTATATCACAAGTATTTGAAGCTAAACTATTCGTTTCGCATGGATTCGAAGATAAGCCTTCCACTTCGCATTGATTTGAAGCTAAATCATGTGTTTCGCATGGATTTGAAGCTAACTCGTTTGTTTCGCATGCTGTTGAAGCTAAAGCATGCATATCACAAGTATTTGAAGCTAAACCATTTGTTTCGCATGGATTCGCAGATAAGCCTCCTACTTCGCATTGATTTGAAGCTAAATCATGTGTTCGCATGGATTCGAAGCTACCTCGTTTGTTTCGCATGCTGTTCAAGATAAATCATGTATATCACAAGTATTTGAAGCTATATAATATGTTTCGCATGGATTCCAAGATAACCCTTCTAATTCGCATTAATTTGAAGCTAAATCATGTGTTTCGCATGGATATGAAGCTAACTCGTTTGTTTCGCATGCTGTTGAAGCTAAATCATGTATATCACAAGTATTTGAAGCTAAACTATTCGTTTCGCATGGATTCGAAGGTAAGCCTTCTACTTCGCATTGATTTGAAGCTAAATCATGTGTTTCGCATGGATTTGGATCTAACTCGTTTATTTCGCATGCTGTTGAAGCTAAATCCTGTGTATCACAAGTATATGAATCTAATCCATTTGTTTCGCATGGATTCGAAGATAAGCCTTCCACTTCTCATTGATTTGAAGCTAAATCATGTGTTTCGCATCGATTTGAAGCCCACCACGTTTGTTTCGCCTGCATTTGAAGCTATATCATTTATATTCACAAGTATGTGAAGCTAAATCATTCGTTTCGCATGGATTTGAAGCTAAGCCATCAACTTCGCGTTGACTTGATGCTAAATCATGTGTTTCGCATGGATTTGAAGCTAACTCGTTTGTTTCGCATGCAGTTGAAGCTGAACCATATATATCACAAGTATTTGAAGCTAAACTATTCGTTTCGCATGGATTCGAAGGTAAGCCTTCCACTTCGCATTGATTTGAAGCTAAATCATGTGTTTCGCATGGATTTGAAGTTAACTCGTTTGTTTCGCATGCAGTTGAAGCTAAATCATGTATATCACAAGTATTTGCAGCTAAACCATTTGTTTCGCATGGATTCGAAGATTACCCTTCTACTTCGCATTGATTTGAAGTTAAATCAAGTGTTTCGCATGGATTTGAATCTAACTCGTTTATTTCGCATGCTGTTGAAGCTAAATCATGTGTATCGCAAGTATATGAAGCTAATCCAATTGTTTCGCATGGATTCGAACATAAGCCTTCTACTTCGCATTGATTTGAAGCTAAATCATGTATTTCGCATGGATTTGAATCTAACTCGTTTGTTTCGCATGCTATTAAAGCTAAATCATGTATATCACAAGTATTTGAAGATAAACCATTTGTTTCGCATGGATTCGAAGATAATCCATCTACTTCGCATTGATTTGAAGCTAAATCATGTGTTTCGCATGGATTTGAAGCTAACTCGTTTGTTTCGCATGCTGTTGAAGCTAAAGCATGCATATCACAAGTATTTGAAGCTAAACTATTCGTTTCGCATGGATTCGAAGGTAAGCCTTCTACTTCGCATTGATTTGAAGCTAAATCATGTGTTTCGCATGGATTTGGATCTAACTCGTTTATTTCGCATGCTGTTGAAGCTAAATCATGTGTATCACAAGTATATGAATCTAATCCATTTGTTTCGCATGGATTCGAAGATAAGCCTTCCACTTCTCATTGATTTGAAGCTAAATCATGTGTTTCGCATGGATTTGAAGCCCACCACGTTTGTTTCGCCTGCATTTGAAGCTATATCATTTATATTCACAAGTATGTGAAGCTAAATCATTCGTTTCGCATGGATTTGAAGCTAAGCCATCAACTTCGCGTTGACTTGATGCTAAATCATGTGTTTCGCATGGATTTGAAGCTAACTCGTTTGTTTCGCATGCTGTTGAAGCTAAATCGTGTATATCACAAGTATTTGAAGCTATATCATATGTTTCGCATGGATTCGAAGGTAAGCCTTCCACTTCGCATTGATTTGAAGCTAAATCATGTGTTTCGCATGGATTTGAAGTTAACTCGTTTGTTTCGCATGCAGTTGAATCTAAATCATGTATATCACAAGTATTTGAAGCCAAACCATATGTTTCGCATGGATTCGAAGATAACCCTTCTAATTCGCATTGATTTGAAGCTAAATCATGTGTTTCGCATGGATTTGAAGCTAACTCGTTTGTTTCGCATGCTGTTGAAGCTAAATCAAGTATATCACAAGTATTTGAAGTTAAACCATTTGTTTCGCATGGATTCGATGATAATCCATCTACTTCGCATTGATTTGAAGCTAAATCATGTGTTTCGCATGAATTTGAATCTAACTCGTTTGTTTCGCATGCTGTTGAAACTAAATCATGTATATCACAAGTATTTGAAGCTATATCATATGTTTCGCTTGGATTCCAAGATAACTCTACTAATTCGCATTGATTTGAAGCTAAATCATGTGTTTCGCATGGATTTGAAGCTAACTCGTTCGTTTCGCATGCTGTTGAAGCTAAAACATGTATAGCACAAGTATTTGAAGCTAAACCATTTGTTTCGCATGGATTCGAAGATAATCCATGTTCTTCGCATTCATTTGAAGCTAAATCATGTGTTTCGATTGGATTTGAAGATAACTCGTTTGTTTCGCATGCAGTTGAAGCTGAATCATGTATATCACAAGTATTTGAAGCTAAACTATTCGTTTCGCATGGATTCGAAGATAAGCCTTCCACTTCGCATTGATTTGAAGCTAAATCATGTGTTTCGCATGGATTTGAAGCTAACTCGTTGTTTCGCATGCTGTTGAAGCTAAAGCATGCATATCACAAGTATTTGAAGCTAAACCATTTGTTTCGCATGGATTCGCAGATAAGCCTCCTACTTCGCATTGATTTGAAGCTAAATCATGTGTTCGCATGGATTTGAAGCTAACTCGTTTGTTTCGCCTGCATTTGAAGCTATATCATTTATATTCACAAGTATGTGAAGCTAAATCATTCGTTTCGCATGGATTTGAAGCTAAGACATCAACTTCGCGTTGACTTGATGCTAAATCATGTGTTTCGCATGGATTTGAAGCTAACTCGTTTGTTTCGCATACAGTTGAAGCTGAACCATATATATCACAAGTATTTGAAGCTAAACTATTCGTTTCGCATGGATTCGAAGGTAAGCCTTCCACTTCGCATTGATTTGAAGCTAAATCATGTGTTTCGCATGGATTTGAAGTTAACTCGTTTGTTTCGCATGCAGTTGAAGCTAAATCATGTATATCACAAGTATTTGCAGCTAAACCATTTGTTTCGCATGGATTCGAAGATTACCCTTCTATTTCGCATTGATTTGAAGTTAAATCACGTGTTTCGCATGGATTTGAATCTAACTCGTTTATTTCGCATGCTGTTGAAGCTAAATCATGTATATCTCAAGTATATGAAGCTAATCCAATTGTTTCGCATGGATTCGAACATAAGCCTTCTACTTCGCATTGATTTGAAGCTAAATCATGTGTTTCGCATGGATTTGAAACTAACTCGTTTGTTTCGCATGCTATTAAAGCTAAATCGTGTATATCACAAGTATTTGAAGATAAACCATTTGTTTCGCATGGATTCGAAGATAATCCATCTACTTCGCATTGATTTGAAGCTAAATCATGTGTTTCGCATGGATTTTAAGCTAACTCGTTTATTTGCAATGCAGTTGAAGCTAAATCATGTATATTGCAAGTATTTGAAGCTACATCATATGTTTCGCATGGATTCGCAGATAAGCCTCCTACTTCGCATTGATTTGAAGCTAAATCATGTGTTCGCATGGATTTGAAGCTAACTCGTTTGTTTCGCCTGCATTTGAAGCTATATCATTTATATTCACAAGTATGTGAAGCTAAATCATTCGTTTCGCATGGATTTGAAGCTAAGACATCAACTTCGCGTTGACTTGATGCTAAATCATGTGTTTCGCATGGATTTGAAGCTAACTCGTTTGTTTCGCATACAGTGAAGCTGAACCATATATATCACAAGTATATGAATCTAATCCATTTGTTTCGCATGGATTCGAAGATAAGCCTTCCACTTCTCATTGATTTGAAGCTAAATCATGTGTTTCGCATGGATTTGAAGCTAACTCGTTTGTTTCGCCTGCATTTGAAGCTATATCATTTATATTCACAAGTATGTGAAGCTAAATCATTCGTTTCGCATGGATTTGAAGCTAAGACATCAACTTCGCGTTGACTTGATGCTAAATCATGTGTTTCGCATGGATTTGAAGCTAACTCGTTTGTTTCGCATACAGTTGAAGCTGAACCATATATATCACAAGTATTTGAAGCTAAACTATTCGTTTCGCATGGATTCGAAGGTAAGCCTTCCACTTCGCATTGATTTGAAGCTAAATCATGTGTTTCGCATGGATTTGAAGTTAACTCGTTTGTTTCGCATGCAGTTGAAGCTAAATCATGTATATCACAAGTATTTGCAGCTAAACCATTTGTTTCGCATGGATTCGAAGATTACCCTTCTATTTCGCATTGATTTGAAGTTAAATCACGTGTTTCGCATGGATTTGAATCTAACTCGTTTATTTCGCATGCTGTTGAAGCTAAATCATGTATATCTCAAGTATATGAAGCTAATCCAATTGTTTCGCATGGATTCGAACATAAGCCTTCTACTTCGCATTGATTTGAAGCTAAATCATGTGTTTCGCATGGATTTGAAACTAACTCGTTTGTTTCGCATGCTATTAAAGCTAAATCGTGTATATCACAAGTATTTGAAGATAAACCATTTGTTTCGCATGGATTCGAAGATAATCCATCTACTTCGCATTGATTTGAAGCTAAATCATGTGTTTCGCATGGATTTTAAGCTAACTCGTTTATTTGCAATGCAGTTGAAGCTAAATCATGTATATTGCAAGTATTTGAAGCTACATCATATGTTTCGCATGGATTCGAAGATAACCCTTCTAATTCGAATTGATTTGAAGCTAAATCATGTGTTTCGCATGGATTTGAAGCTAAACTCGTTTTTTTCGAATGCAGTTGAAGCTAAATCATGTATATCACAAGTATTTGCAGCTAAACCATTTGTTTCGCATGGATTCGAAGATAAGCCTTCTACTTCGCATTGATTTTAATCTAAATCATGTGTATCGCATGGATTTGATTCTAACTCGTTTGTTTCGCATGCAGTTGAAGCTGAATCATGTATATCACAAGTATTTGAAGCTAAACTATTCGTTTCGCATGGATTCGAAGATATGCCTTCCACTTCGCATTGATTTGAAGCTAAATCATGTGTTTCGCATGGATTTGAATCTAACTCTTTTGTTTCGCATGCTGTTGAAGCTAAATCGTGTATATCACAAGTATTTGAAGCTATATCATATGTTTCGCATGGATTCGAAGGTAAGCCTTCCACTTCGCATTGATTTGAAGCTAAATCATGTGTTTCGCATGGATTTGAAGTTAACTCGTTTGTTTCGCATGCAGTTGAATCTAAATCATGTATATCACAAGTATTTGAAGCCAAACCATATGTTTCGCATGGATTCGAAGATAACCCTTCTAATTCGCATTGATTTAAGGCTAAATCATGTCTCCCGCATGGATTTTAAGCTAACTCGTTTATTTGCAATGCAGTTGAAGCTAAATCATGTAAATTGCAAGTATTTGATGCTACATCATATGTTTCGCATGGATTCGAAGATAACCCTTCTAATTCGCACTAATTTGAAGCTAAATCATGTGTTTCGCATGGATTTGAAGCTATCTCGTTTGTTTCGCATGCTGTTGAAACTAAATCATGTATATCACAAGTATTTGAAGCTATATCATTTGTTTCGCTTGGATTCGAAGATAACCCTTCCAATTCGCATTGATTTGGAGCTAAATCATGTGTTTCGCATGGATTTGAAACTAACTCGTTTGTTTCGCATGCTGTTGAAACTAAATCATGTATATCACAAGTATTTGCAGCTAAACCATTTGTTTCGCATGGATTCGAAGATAACCCTTCTACTTCGCATTGATTTCAAGTTAAATCATGTGTTTCGCATGGATTTGAAGCTAACTCGTTTGTTTTGCATGCTGTTGAAGCTAAATCATGTATATCACAAGTATTTGAAGCTAAACCATTTGTTCCGCATGGATTCGAAGATAAGCCTCCTACTTCGCATTGATTTGAAGCTAAATCATGTGTTCGCACGGATTTGAAGCTAACTCGTTTGTTTTGCATGCTGTTGAAGCTGAATCATGTATATCACAAGTATTTGAAGCTATACCATATGTTTCGCATGGATTCGAAGATAAGCCTTCTACTTCGCATTGATTTTAATCTAAATCATGTGTATCGCATGGATTCGAAGATAACCCTTCTAATTCGCATTGATTTGAAGCTAAATCATGTGTTTCGCATGGATTTGAAGCTAACTCGTTTGTTTCGCATGCTGTTGAAGCTAAATCAAGTATATCACAAGTATTTGAAGTTAAACCATTTGTTTCGCATGGATTCGATGATAATCCATCTACTTCGCATTGATTTGAAGCTAAATCATGTGTTTCGCCTGAATTTGAATCTAACTCGTTTGTTTCGCATGCTGTTGAAACTAAATCATGTATATCACAAGTATTTGAAGCTATATCATATGTTTCGCTTGGATTCCAAGATAACTCTACTAATTCGCATTGATTTGAAGCTAAATCATGTGTTTCGCATGGATTTGAAGCTAACTCGTTCGTTTCGCATGCTGTTGAAGCTAAATCATGTATAGCACAAGTATTTGAAGCTAAACCATTTGTTTCGCATGGATTCGAAGATAATCCATGTTCTTCGCATTCATTTGAAGCTAAATCATGTGTTTCGACTGGATTTGAAGATAACTCGTTTGTTTCGCATGCAGTTGAAGCTGAATCATGTATATCACAAGTATTTGAAGCTAAACTATTCGTTTCGCATGGATTCGAAGATAAGCCTTCCACTTCGCATTGATTTGAAGCTAAATCATGTGTTTCGCATGGATTTGAAGCTAACTCGTTTGTTTCGCATGCTGTTGAAGCTAAAGCATGCATATCACAAGCATTTGAAGCTAAACCATTTGTTTCGCATGGATTCGCAGATAAGCCTCCTACTTCGCATTGATTTGAAGCTAAATCATGTGTTACGCATGGATTTGGATCTAACTCGTTTATTTCGCATGCTGTTGAAGCTAAATCATGTGTATCACAAGTATATGAATCTAATCCATTTGTTTCGCATGGATTCGAAGATAAGCCTTCCACTTCTCATTGATTTGAAGCTAAATCATGTGTTTCGCATGGATTTGAAGCTAACTCGTTTGTTTCGCATGCTGTTGAAGCTAAAGCATGCATATCACAAGTATTTGAAGCTAAACTATTCGTTTCGCATGGATTCGAAGGTAAGCCTTCTACTTCGCATTGATTTGAAGCTAAATCATGTGTTTCGCATGGATTTGGATCTAACTCGTTTATTTCGCATGCTGTTGAAGCTAAATCATGTGTATCACAAGTATATGAATCTAATCCATTTGTTTCGCATGGATTCGAAGATAAGCCTTCCACTTCTCATTGATTTGAAGCTAAATCATGTGTTTCGCATGGATTTGAAGCCCACCACGTTTGTTTCGCCTGCATTTGAAGCTATATCATTTATATTCACAAGTATGTGAAGCTAAATCATTCGTTTCGCATGGATTTGAAGCTAAGCCATCAACTTCGCGTTGACTTGATGCTAAATCATGTGTTTCGCATGGATTTGAAGCTAACTCGTTTGTTTCGCATGCTGTTGAAGCTAAATCGTGTATATCACAAGTATTTGAAGCTATATCATATGTTTCGCATGGATTCGAAGGTAAGCCTTCCACTTCGCATTGATTTGAAGCTAAATCATGTGTTTCGCATGGATTTGAAGTTAACTCGTTTGTTTCGCATGCAGTTGAATCTAAATCATGTATATCACAAGTATTTGAAGCCAAACCATATGTTTCGCATGGATTCGAAGATAACCCTTCTAATTCGCATTGATTTGAAGCTAAATCATGTGTTTCGCATGGATTTGAAGCTAACTCGTTTGTTTCGCATGCTGTTGAAGCTAAATCAAGTATATCACAAGTATTTGAAGTTAAACCATTTGTTTCGCATGGATTCGATGATAATCCATCTACTTCGCATTGATTTGAAGCTAAATCATGTGTTTCGCATGAATTTGAATCTAACTCGTTTGTTTCGCATGCTGTTGAAACTAAATCATGTATATCACAAGTATTTGAAGCTATATCATATGTTTCGCTTGGATTCCAAGATAACTCTACTAATTCGCATTGATTTGAAGCTAAATCATGTGTTTCGCATGGATTTGAAGCTAACTCGTTCGTTTCGCATGCTGTTGAAGCTAAAACATGTATAGCACAAGTATTTGAAGCTAAACCATTTGTTTCGCATGGATTCGAAGATAATCCATGTTCTTCGCATTCATTTGAAGCTAAATCATGTGTTTCGATTGGATTTGAAGATAACTCGTTTGTTTCGCATGCAGTTGAAGCTGAATCATGTATATCACAAGTATTTGAAGCTAAACTATTCGTTTCGCATGGATTCGAAGATAAGCCTTCCACTTCGCATTGATTTGAAGCTAAATCATGTGTTTCGCATGGATTTGAAGCTAACTCGTTTGTTTCGCATGCTGTTGAAGCTAAAGCATGCATATCACAAGTATTTGAAGCTAAACCATTTGTTTCGCATGGATTCGCAGATAAGCCTCCTACTTCGCATTGATTTGAAGCTAAATCATGTGTTCGCATGGATTTGAAGCTAACTCGTTTGTTTCGCCTGCATTTGAAGCTATATCATTTATATTCACAAGTATGTGAAGCTAAATCATTCGTTTCGCATGGATTTGAAGCTAAGACATCAACTTCGCGTTGACTTGATGCTAAATCATGTGTTTCGCATGGATTTGAAGCTAACTCGTTTGTTTCGCATACAGTTGAAGCTGAACCATATATATCACAAGTATATGAATCTAATCCATTTGTTTCGCATGGATTCGAAGATAAGCCTTCCACTTCTCATTGATTTGAAGCTAAATCATGTGTTTCGCATGGATTTGAAGCTAACTCGTTTGTTTCGCCTGCATTTGAAGCTATATCATTTATATTCACAAGTATGTGAAGCTAAATCATTCGTTTCGCATGGATTTGAAGCTAAGACATCAACTTCGCGTTGACTTGATGCTAAATCATGTGTTTCGCATGGATTTGAAGCTAACTCGTTTGTTTCGCATACAGTTGAAGCTGAACCATATATATCACAAGTATTTGAAGCTAAACTATTCGTTTCGCATGGATTCGAAGGTAAGCCTTCCACTTCGCATTGATTTGAAGCTAAATCATGTGTTTCGCATGGATTTGAAGTTAACTCGTTTGTTTCGCATGCAGTTGAAGCTAAATCATGTATATCACAAGTATTTGCAGCTAAACCATTTGTTTCGCATGGATTCGAAGATTACCCTTCTATTTCGCATTGATTTGAAGTTAAATCACGTGTTTCGCATGGATTTGAATCTAACTCGTTTATTTCGCATGCTGTTGAAGCTAAATCATGTATATCTCAAGTATATGAAGCTAATCCAATTGTTTCGCATGGATTCGAACATAAGCCTTCTACTTCGCATTGATTTGAAGCTAAATCATGTGTTTCGCATGGATTTGAAACTAACTCGTTTGTTTCGCATGCTATTAAAGCTAAATCGTGTATATCACAAGTATTTGAAGATAAACCATTTGTTTCGCATGGATTCGAAGATAATCCATCTACTTCGCATTGATTTGAAGCTAAATCATGTGTTTCGCATGGATTTTAAGCTAACTCGTTTATTTGCAATGCAGTTGAAGCTAAATCATGTATATTGCAAGTATTTGAAGCTACATCATATGTTTCGCATGGATTCGAAGATAACCCTTCTAATTCGAATTGATTTGAAGCTAAATCATGTGTTTCGCATGGATTTGAAGCTAAACTCGTTTTTTTCGCATGCAGTTGAAGCTAAATCATGTATATCACAAGTATTTGCAGCTAAACCATTTGTTTCGCATGGATTCGAAGATAAGCCTTCTACTTCGCATTGATTTTAATCTAAATCATGTGTATCGCATGGATTTGATTCTAACTCGTTTGTTTCGCATGCAGTTGAAGCTGAATCATGTATATCACAAGTATTTGAAGCTAAACTATTCGTTTCGCATGGATTCGAAGATATGCCTTCCACTTCGCATTGATTTGAAGCTAAATCATGTGTTTCGTATGGATTTGAATCTAACTCTTTTGTTTCGCATGCTGTTGAACCTAAATCGTGTATATCACAAGTATTTGAAGCTATATCATATGTTTCGCATGGATTCGAAGGTAAGCCTTCCACTTCGCATTGATTTGAAGCTAAATCATGTGTTTCGCATGGATTTGAAGTTAACTCGTTTGTTTCGCATGCAGTTGAATCTAAATCATGTATATCACAAGTATTTGAAGCCAAACCATATGTTTCGCATGGATTCGAAGATAACCCTTCTAATTCGCATTGATTTGAAGCAAAATCATGTGTTTCGCATGTATTTGAAGCTAACTCGTTTTTTTTGCATGCAGTTGAAGCTAAATCATGTATATCACAAGTATTTGCAGTTAAACCATTTGTTTCGCATGGATTCGAAGATAAGCCTTCTACTTCGCATTGATTTTAATCTAAATCATGTGTATCGCATGGATTCGAAGATAACCCTTCTAATTCGCATTGATTTGAAGCTAAATCATGTGTTTCGCATGGATTTGAAGCTAACTCGTTTGTTTCGCATGCTGTTGACGCTAAATCAAGTATATCACAAGTATTTGAAGTTAAACCATTTGTTTCGCATGGATTCGATGATAATCCATCTACTTCGCATTGATTTGAAGCTAAATCATGTGTTTCGCATGAATTTGAATCTAACTCGTTTGTTTCGCATGCTGTTGAAACTAAATCATGTATATCACAAGTATTTGAAGCTATATCATATGTTTCGCTTGGATTCCAAGATAACTCTACTAATTCGCATTGATTTGAAGCTAAATCATGTGTTTCGCATGGATTTGAAGCTAACTCGTTCGTTTCGCATGCTGTTGAAGCTAAAACATGTATAGCACAAGTATTTGAAGCTAAACCATTTGTTTCGCATGGATTCGAAGATAATCCATGTTCTTCGCATTCATTTGAAACTAAATCATGTGTTTCGATTGGATTTGAAGATAACTCGTTTGTTTCGCATGCAGTTGAAGCTGAATCATGTATATCACAAGTATTTGAAGCTAAACTATTCGTTTCGCATGGATTCGAAGATAAGCCTTCCACTTCGCATTGATTTGAAGCTAAATCATGTGTTTCGCATGGATTTGAAGCTAACTCGTTTGTTTCGCATGCTGTTGAAGCTAAAGCATGCATATCACAAGTATTTGAAGCTAAACCATTTGTTTCGCATGGATTCGCAGATAAGCCTCCTACTTCGCATTGATTTGAAGCTAAATCATGTGTTCGCATGGATTTGAAGCTACCTCGTTTGTTTGGAATGCTGTTCAAGCTAAATCATGTATATCACAAGTATTTGAAGCTATATCATATGTTTCGCATGGATTCCAAGATAACCCTTCTAATTCGCATTAATTTGAAGCTAAATCATGTGTTTCGCATGGATATGAAGCTAACTCGTTTGTTTCGCATGCTGTTGAAGCTAAATCATGTATATCACAAGCATTTGAAGCTAAACTATTCGTTTCGCATGGATTCGAAGGTAAGCCTTCTACTTCGCATTGATTTGAAGCTAAATCATGTGTTTCGCATGGATTTGGATCTAACTCGTTTATTTCGCATGCTGTTGAAGCTAAATCATGTGTATCACAAGTATATGAATCTAATCCATTTGTTTCGCATGGATTCGAAGATAAGCCTTCCACTTCTCATTGATTTGAAGCTAAATCATGTGTTTCGCATGGATTTGAAGCTATATCATTTATATTCACAAGTATGTGAAGCTAAATCATTCGTTTCGCATGGATTTGAAGCTAAGACATCAACTTCGCGTTGACTTGATGCTAAATCATGTGTTTCGCATGGATTTGAAGCTAACTCGTTTGTTTCGCATACAGTTGAAGCTGAACCATATATATCACAAGTATTTGAAGCTAAACTATTCGTTTCGCATGGATTCGAAGGTAAGCCTTCCACTTCGCATTGATTTGAAGTTAAATCACGTGTTTCGCATGGATTTGAATCTAACTCGTTTATTTCGCATGCTGTTGAAGCTAAATCATGTATATCTCAAGTATATGAAGCTAATCCAATTGTTTCGCATGGATTCGAACATAAGCCTTCTACTTCGCATTGATTTGAAGCTAAATCATGTGTTTCGCATGGATTTGAATCTAACTCGTTTGTTTCGCATGCTATTAAAGCTAAATCGTGTATATCACAAGTATTTGAAGATAAACCATTTGTTTCGCATGGATTCGAAGATAATCCATCTACTTCGCACTGATTTGAAGCTAAATCATGTGTTTCGCATGGATTTTAAGCTAACTCGTTTATTTGCAATGCAGTTGAAGCTAAATCATGTATATTGCAAGTATTTGAAGCTACATCATATGTTTCGCATGGATTCGAAGATAACCCTTCTAATTCGCACTAATTTGAAGCTAAATCATGTGTTTCGCATGGATTTGAAGCTATCTCGTTTGTTTCGCATGCTGTTGAAACTAAATCATGTATATCACAAGTATTTGAAGCTATATCATTTGTTTCGCCTGGATTCGAAGATAACCCTTCCAATTCGCATTGATTTGGAGCTAAATCATGTGTTTCGCATGGATTTGAAACTAACTCGTTTGTTTCGCATGCTGTTGAAGCTAAATCATGTATATCACAAGTATTTGAAGCTAAACCATTTGTTCCGCATGGATTCGAAGATAAGCCTCCTACTTCGCATTGATTTGAAGCTAAATCATGTGTTCGCACGGATTTGAAGCTAACTCGTTTGTTTTGCATGCTGTTGAAGCTGAATCATGTGTATCACAAGTATTTGAAGCTATACCATATGTTTCGCATGGATTCGAAGATAACCCTTCTAATTCGCATTGATTTGTAGCAAAATCATGTGTTTCGCATGGATTTGAAGCTAACTCGTTTTTTTTGCATGCAGTTGAAGCTAAATCATGTATATCACAAGTATTTGCAGTTAAACCATTTGTTTCGCATGGATTCGAAGATAAGCCTTCTACTTCGCATTGATTTTAATCTAAATCATGTGTATCGCATGGATTCGAAGATAACCCTTCTAATTCGCATTGATTTGAAGCTAAATCATGTGTTTCGCATGGATTTGAAGCCAACTCGTTTGTTTCGCATGCTGTTGAAGCTAAATCAAGTATATCACAAGTATTTGAAGTTAAACCATTTGTTTCGCATGGATTCGATGATAATCCATCTACTTCGCATTGATTTGAAGCTAAATCATGTGTTTCGCCTGAATTTGAATCTAACTCGTTTGTTTCGCATGCTGTTGAAACTAAATCATGTATATCACAAGTATTTGAAGCTATATCATATGTTTCGCTTGGATTCCAAGATAACTCTACTAATTCGCATTGATTTGAAGCTAAATCATGTGTTTCGCATGGATTTGAAGCTAACTCGTTCGTTTCGCATGCTGTTGAAGCTAAATCATGTATAGCACAAGTATTTGAAGTTAAACCATTTGTTTCGCATGGATTCGATGATAATCCATCTACTTCGCATTGATTTGAAGCTAAATCATGTGTTTCGCCTGAATTTGAATCTAACTCGTTTGTTTCGCATGCTGTTGAAACTAAATCATGTATATCACAAGTATTTGAAGCTATATCATATGTTTCGCTTGGATTCCAAGATAACTCTACTAATTCGCATTGATTTGAAGCTAAACCATTTGTTTCGCATGGATTCGAAGATAATCCATGTTCTTCGCATTCATTTGAAGCTAAATCATGTGTTTCGATTGGATTTGAAGATAACTAGTTTGTTTCGCATGCAGTTGAAGCTGAATCATGTATATCACAAGTATTTGAAGCTAAACTATTCGTTTCGCATGGATTCGAAAATAAGCCTTCCACTTCGCATTGATTTGAAGCTAAATCATGTGTTTCGCATGGATTTGAAGCTAACTCGTTTGTTTCGCATGCTGTTGAAGCTAAAGCATGCATATCACAAGTATTTGAAGCTAAACCATTTGTTTCGCATGGATTCGCAGATAAGCCTCCTACTTCGCATTGATTTGAAGGTAAATCATGTGTTCGCATGGATTTGAAGCTACCTCGTTTGTTTCGCATGCTGTTCAAGCTAAATCATGTATATCACAAGTATTTGAAGCTATATAATATGTTTCGCATGGATTCCAAGATAACCCTTCTAATTCGCATTAATTTGAAGCTAAATCATGTGTTTCGCATGGATATGAAGCTAACTCGTTTGTTTCGCATGCTGTTGAAGCTAAATCATGTATATCACAAGTATTTGAAGCTAAACTATTCGTTTCGCATGGATTCGAAGGTAAGCCTTCTACTTCGCATTGATTTGAAGCTAAATCATGTGTTTCGCATGGATTTGGATCTAACTCGTTTATTTCGCATGCTGTTGAAGCTAAATCATGTGTATCACAAGTATATGAATCTAATCCATTTGTTTCGCATGGATTCGAAGATAAGCCTTCCACTTCTCATTGATTTGAAGCTAAATCATGTGTTTCGCATGGATTTGAAGCCCACCACGTTTGTTTCGCCTGCATTTGAAGCTATATCATTTATATTCACAAGTATGTGAAGCTAAATCATTCGTTTCGCATGGATTTGAAGCTAAGCCATCAACTTCGCGTTGACTTGATGCTAAATCATGTGTTTCGCATGGATTTGAAGCTAACTCGTTTGTTTCGCATGCAGTTGAAGCTGAACCATATATATCACAAGTATTTGAAGCTAAACTATCCGTTTCGCATGGATTCGAAGGTAAGCCTTCCACTTCGCATTTATTTGAAGCTAAATCATGTGTTTCGCATGGATTTGAAGTTAACTCGTTTGTTTCGCATGCAGTTGAAGCTAAATCATGTATATCACAAGTATTTGCAGCTAAACCATTTGTTTCGCATGGATTCGAAGATTACCCTTCTACTTCGCATTGATTTGAAGTTAAATCACGTGTTTCGCATGGATTTGAATCTTACTCGTTTATTTCGCATGCTGTTGAAGCTAAATCATGTGTATCGCAAGTATATGAAGCTAATCCAATTGTTTCGCATGGATTCGAACATAAGCCTTCTACTTCGCATTGATTTGAAGCTAAATCATGTATTTCGCATGGATTTGAATCTAACTCGTTTGTTTCGCATGCTATTAAAGCTAAATCATGTATATCACAAGTATTTGAAGATAAACCATTTGTTTCGCATGGATTCGAAGATAATCCATCTACTTCGCATTGATTTGAAGCTAAATCATGTGTTTCGCATGGATTTGAAGCTAACTCGTTTGGTTCGCATGCTGTTGAATCTAAATCATGTATATCACAAGTATTTGAAGCTATATCATATGTTTCGCATGGATTCGAAGATAACCCTTCTAATTCGAATTGATTTGAAGCTAAATCATGTGTTTCGCATGGATTTGAAGCTAAACTCGTTTTTTTCGTATGCAGTTGAAGCTAAATCATGTATATCACAAGTATTTGCAGCTAAACCATTTGTTTCGCATGGATTCGAAGGTAAGCCTTCCACTTCGCATTGATTTGAAGCTAAATCATGTGTTTCGCATGGATTTTAAGTTAACTCGTTTGTTTCGCATGCAGTTGAATCTAAATCATGTATATCACAAGTATTTGAAGCCAAACCATATGTTTCGCATGGATTCGAAGATAACCCTTCTAATTCGCATTGATTTGAAGCAAAATCATGTGTTTCGCATGGATTTGAAGCTAACTCGTTTTTTTTGCATGCAGTTGAAGCTAAATCATGTATATCACAAGTATTTGCAGCTAAACCATTTGTTTCGCATGGATTCGAAGGTAAGCCTTCCACTTCGCATTGATTTGAAGCTAAATCATGTGTTTCGCATGGATTTGAATCTAACTCGTTTGTTTCGCATGCTGTTGAAACTAAATCATGTATATCACAAGTATTCGAAGCTACATCATATGTTTCGCTTGGATTCCAAGATAACTCTACTAATTCGCATTGATTTGAAGCTAAATCATGTGTTTCGCATGGATTTGAAGCTAACTCGTTTGTTTCGCATGCAGTTGAAGCTGAACCATGTATATCACAAGTATTTGAAGCTAAACCATTTGTTTCGCATGGATTCGAAGATAAGCCTTCTACTTCGCATTGATTTTAATCTAAATCATGTGTATCGCATGGATTCGAAGATAACCCTTCTAATTCGCATTGATTTGAAGCTAAATCATGTGTATCGCATGGATTTGATGCTAACTCGTTTGTTTCGCATGCAGTTGAAGCTGAATCATGTATATCGCAAGTATTTGAAGCTAAACTATTCGTTTCGCATGGATTCGAAGATAAGCCTTCCACTTCGCATTGATTTGAAGCTAAATCATGTGTTTCGCATGGATTTGAAACTAACTCGTTTGTTTCGCATGCTGTTGAAGCTAAAGCATGCATATCACAAGTATTTGAAGCTAAACCATTTGTTTCGCATGGATTCGCAGATAAGCCTCCTACTTCGCATTGATTTGAAGCTAAATCATGTGTTCGCATGGATTTGAAGCTACCTCGTTTGTTTCGCATGCTGTTCAAGCTAAATCATGTATATCACAAGTATTTGAAGCTAAACCATTTGTTACGCATGGATTCGAAGATCAGCCTTCTACTTCGCATTGGTTTAAGGCTAAATCATGTGTCCCGCATGGATTTTAAGCTAACTCGTTTATTTGCAATGCAGTTGAAGCTAAATCATGTATATTGCAAGTATTTGATGCTACATCATATGTTTCGCATGGATTCGAAGATAACCCTTCTAATTCGCACTAATTTGAAGCTAAATCATGTGTTTCGCATGGATTTGAAGCTATCTCGTTTGTTTCGCATGCTGTTGAAACTAAATCATGTATATCACAAGAATTTGAAGCTATATCATTTGTTTCGCCTGGATTCGAAGATAACCCTTCCAATTCGCATTGATTTGGAGCTAAATCATGTGTTTCGCATGGATTTGAAACTAACTCGTTTGTTTCGCATGCTGTTGAAACTAAATCATGTATATCACAAGTATTTGCAGCTAAACCATTTGTTCCGCATGGATTCGAAGATAAGCCTCCTACTTCGCATTGATTTGAAGCTAAATCATGTGTTCGCACGGATTTGAAGCTAACTCGTTTGTTTTGCATGCTGTTGAAGCTGAACCATGTATATCACAAGTATTTGAAGCTAAACCATTTGTTTCGCATGGATTCGAAGATAAGCCTTCTACTTCGCATTGATTTTAATCTAAATCATGTGTATCGCATGGATTCGAAGATAACCCTTCTAATTCGCATTGATTTGAAGCTAAATCATGTGTATCGCATGGATTTGATGCTAACTCGTTTGTTTCGCATGCAGTTGAAGCTGAATCATGTATATCGCAAGTATTTGAAGCTAAACTATTCGTTTCGCATGGATTCGAAGATAAGCCTTCCACTTCGCATTGATTTGAAGCTAAATCATGTGTTTCGCATGGATTTGAAACTAACTCGTTTGTTTCGCATGCTGTTGAAGCTAAAGCATGCATATCACAAGTATTTGAAGCTAAACCATTTGTTTCGCATGGATTCGCAGATAAGCCTCCTACTTCGCATTGATTTGAAGCTAAATCATGTGTTCGCATGGATTTGAAGCTACCTCGTTTGTTTCGCATGCTGTTCAAGCTAAATCATGTATATCACAAGTATTTGAAGCTAAACCATTTGTTACGCATGGATTCGAAGATCAGCCTTCTACTTCGCATTGGTTTAAGGCTAAATCATGTGTCCCGCATGGATTTTAAGCTAACTCGTTTATTTGCAATGCAGTTGAAGCTAAATCATGTATATTGCAAGTATTTGATGCTACATCATATGTTTCGCATGGATTCGAAGATAACCCTTCTAATTCGCACTAATTTGAAGCTAAATCATGTGTTTCGCATGGATTTGAAGCTATCTCGTTTGTTTCGCATGCTGTTGAAACTAAATCATGTATATCACAAGAATTTGAAGCTATATCATTTGTTTCGCCTGGATTCGAAGATAACCCTTCCAATTCGCATTGATTTGGAGCTAAATCATGTGTTTCGCATGGATTTGAAACTAACTCGTTTGTTTCGCATGCTGTTGAAACTAAATCATGTATATCACAAGTATTTGCAGCTAAACCATTTGTTCCGCATGGATTCGAAGATAAGCCTCCTACTTCGCATTGATTTGAAGCTAAATCATGTGTTCGCACGGATTTGAAGCTAACTCGTTTGTTTTGCATGCTGTTGAAGCTGAATCATGTATATCACAAGTATTTGAAGCTATACCATATGTTTCGCATGGATTCGAAGATAACCCTTCTAATTCGCATTGATTTGAAGCAAAATCATGTGTTTCGCATGGATTTGAAGCTAACTCGTTTTTTTTGCATGCAGTTGAAGCTAAATCATGTATATCACAAGTATTTGCAGTTAAACCATTTGTTTCGCATGGATTCGAAGATAAGCCTTCTACTTCGCATTGATTTTAATCTAAATCATGTGTATCGCATGGATTCGAAGATAACCCTTCTAATTCGCATTGATTTGAAGCTAAATCATGTGTTTCGCATGGATTTGAAGCTAACTCGTTTGTTTCGCATGCTGTTGAAGCTAAATCAAGTATATCACAAGTATTTGAAGTTAAACCATTTGTTTCGCATGGATTCGATGATAATCCATCTACTTCGCATTGATTTGAAGCTAAATCATGTGTTTCGCCTGAATTTGAATCTAACTCGTTTGTTTCGCATGCTGTTGAAACTAAATCATGTATATCACAAGTATTTGAAGCTATATCATATGTTTCGCTTGGATTCCAAGATAACTCTACTAATTCGCATTGATTTGAAGCTAAATCATGTGTTTCGCATGGATTTGAAGCTAACTCGTTCGTTTCGCATGCTGTTGAAGCTAAATCATGTATAGCACAAGTATTTGAAGCTAAACCATTTGTTTCGCATGGATTCGAAGATAATCCATGTTCTTCGCATTCATTTGAAGCTAAATCATGTGTTTCGATTGGATTTGAAGATAACTCGTTTGTTTCGCATGCAGTTGAAGCTGAATCATGTATATCACAAGTATTTGAAGCTAAACTATTCGTTTCGCATGGATTCGAAGATAAGCCTTCCACTTCGCATTGATTTGAAGCTAAATCATGTGTTTCGCATGGATTTGAAGCTAACTCGTTTGTTTCGCATGCTGTTGAAGCTAAAGCATGCATATCACAAGTATTTGAAGCTAAACCATTTGTTTCGCATGGATTCGCAGATAAGCCTCCTACTTCGCATTGATTTGAAGCTAAATCATGTGTTCGCATGGATTTGAAGCTACCTCGTTTGTTTCGCATGCTGTTCAAGCTAAATCATGTATATCACAAGTATTTGAAGCTATATAATATGTTTCGCATGGATTCCAAGATAACCCTTCTAATTCGCATTAATTTGAAGCTAAATCATGTGTTTCGCATGGATATGAAGCTAACTCGTTTGTTTCGCATGCTGTTGAAGCTAAATCATGTATATCACAAGTATTTGAAGCTAAACTATTCGTTTCGCATGGATTCGAAGGTAAGCCTTCTACTTCGCATTGATTTGAAGCTAAATCATGTGTTTCGCATGGATTTGGATCTAACTCGTTTATTTCGCATGCTGTTGAAGCTAAATCATGTGTATCACAAGTATATGAATCTAATCCATTTGTTTCGCATGGATTCGAAGATAAGCCTTCCACTTCTCATTGATTTGAAGCTAAATCATGTGTTTCGCATGGATTTGAAGCCCACCACGTTTGTTTCGCCTGCATTTGAAGCTATATCATTTATATTCACAAGTATGTGAAGCTAAATCATTCGTTTCGCATGGATTTGAAGCTAAGCCATCAACTTCGCGTTGACTTGATGCTAAATCATGTGTTTCGCATGGATTTGAAGCTAACTCGTTTGTTTCGCATGCAGTTGAAGCTGAACCATATATATCACAAGTATTTGAAGCTAAACTATTCGTTTCGCATGGATTCGAAGGTAAGCCTTCCACTTCGCATTGATTTGAAGCTAAATCATGTGTTTCGCATGGATTTGAAGTTAACTCGTTTGTTTCGCATGCAGTTGAAGCTAAATCATGCATATCGCAAGTATTTGCAGCTAAACCATTTGTTTCGCATGGATTCGAAGATTACCCTTCTACTTCGCATTGATTTGAAGTTAAATCACGTGTTTCGCATGGATTTGAATCTAACTCGTTTATTTCGCATGCTGTTGAAGCTAAATCATGTGTATCGCAAGTATATGAAGCTAATCCAATTGTTTCGCATGGATTCGAACATAAGCCGTCTACTTCGCATTGATTTGAAGCTAAATCATGTATTTCGCATGGATTTGAATCTAACTCGTTTGTTTCGCATGCTATTAAAGCTAAATCATGTATATCACAAGTATTTGAAGATAAACCATTTGTTTCGCATGGATTCGAAGATAATCCATCTACTTCGCATTGATTTGAAGCTAAATCATGTGTTTCGCATGGATTTGAAGCTAACTCGTTTGTTTCGCATGCAGTTGAAGCTGAACCATGTATATCACAAGTATTTGAAGCTAAACCATTTGTTTCGCATGGATTCGAAGATAAGCCTTCTACTTCGCATTGATTTTAATCTAAATCATGTGTATCGCATGGATTCGAAGATAACCCTTCTAATTCGCATTGATTTGAAGCTAAATCATGTGTATCGCATGGATTTGATGCTAACTCGTTTGTTTCGCATGCAGTTGAAGCTGAATCATGTATATCGCAAGTATTTGAAGCTAAACTATTCGTTTCGCATGGATTCGAAGATAAGCCTTCCACTTCGCATTGATTTGAAGCTAAATCATGTGTTTCGATTGGATTTGAAGATAACTCGTTTGTTTCGCATGCAGTTGAAGCTGAATCATGTATATCACAAGTATTTGAAGCTAAACTATTCGTTTCGCATGGATTCGAAGATAAGCCTTCCACTTCGCATTGATTTGAAGCTAAATCATGTGTTTCGCATGGATTTGAAGCTAACTCGTTTGTTTCGCATGCTGTTGAAGCTAAAGCATGCATATCACAAGTATTTGAAGCTAAACCATTTGTTTCGCATGGATTCGCAGATAAGCCTCCTACTTCGCATTGATTTGAAGCTAAATCATGTGTTCGCATGGATTTGAAGCTACCTCGTTTGTTTCGCATGCTGTTCAAGCTAAATCATGTATATCACAAGTATTTGAAGCTATATAATATGTTTCGCATGGATTCCAAGATAACCCTTCTAATTCGCATTAATTTGAAGCTAAATCATGTGTTTCGCATGGATTTGGATCTAACTCGTTTATTTCGCATGCTGTTGAAGCTAAATCATGTGTATCACAAGTATATGAATCTAATCCATTTGTTTCGCATGGATTCGAAGATAAGCCTTCCACTTCTCATTGATTTGAAGCTAAATCATGTGTTTCGCATGGATTTGAAGCTAACTCGTTTGTTTCGCCTGCATTTGAAGCTATATCATTTATATTCACAAGTATGTGAAGCTAAATCATTCGTTTCGCATGGATTTGAAGCTAAGCCATCAACTTCGCGTTGACTTGATGCTAAATCATGTGTTTCGCATGGATTTGAAGCTAACTCGTTTGTTTCGCATGCAGTTGAAGCTGAACCATATATATCACAAGTATTTGAAGCTAAACTATTCGTTTCGCATGGATTCGAAGGTAAGCCTTCCACTTCGCATTGATTTGAAGCTAAATCATGTGTTTCGCATGGATTTGAAGTTAACTCGTTTGTTTCGCATGCAGTTGAAGCTAAATCATGTATATCACAAGTATTTGCAGCTAAACCATTTGTTTCGCATGGATTCGAAGATTACCCTTCTATTTCGCATTGATTTGAAGTTAAATCACGTGTTTCGCATGGATTTGAATCTAACTCGTTTATTTCGCATGCTGTTGAAGCTAAATCATGTATATCGCAAGTATATGAAGCTAATCCAATTGTTTCGCATGGATTCGAACATAAGCCTTCTACTTCGCATTGATTTGAAGCTAAATCATGTGTTTCGCATGGATTTGAATCTAACTCGTTTGTTTCGCATGCTATTAAAGCTAAATCGTGTATATCACAAGTATTTGAAGATAAACCATTTGTTTCGCATGGATTCGAAGATAATCCATGTTCTTCGCATTCATTTGAAGCTAAATCATGTGTTTCGATTGGATTTGAAGATAACTCGTTTGTTTCGCATGCAGTTGAAGCTGAATCATGTATATCACAAGTATTTGAAGCTAAACTATTCGTTTCGCATGGATTCGAAGATAAGCCTTCCACTTCGCATTGATTTGAAGCTAAATCATGTGTTTCGCATGGATTTGAAGCTAACTCGTTTGTTTCGCATGCTGTTGAAGCTAAAGCATGCATATCACAAGTATTTGAAGCTAAACCATTTGTTTCGCATGGATTCGCAGATAAGCCTCCTACTTCGCATTGATTTGAAGCTAAATCATGTGTTCGCATGGATTTGAAGCTACCTCGTTTGTTTCGCATGCTGTTCAAGCTAAATCATGTATATCACAAGTATTTGAAGCTATATCATATGTTTCGCATGGATTCCAAGATAACCCTTCTAATTCGCATTAATTTGAAGCTAAATCATGTGTTTCGCATGGATATGAAGCTAACTCGTTTGTTTCGCATGCTGTTGAAGCTAAATCATGTATATCACAAGTATTTGAAGCTAAACTATTCGTTTCGCATGGATTCGAAGGTAAGCCTTCTACTTCGCATTGATTTGAAGCTAAATCATGTGTTTCGCATGGATTTGGATCTAACTCGTTTATTTCGCATGCTGTTGAAGCTAAATCATGTGTATCACAAGTATATGAATCTAATCCATTTGTTTCGCATGGATTCGAAGATAAGCCTTCCACTTCTCATTGATTTGAAGCTAAATCATGTGTTTTGCATGGATTTGAAGCTAACTCGTTTGTTTCGCCTGCATTTGAAGCTATATCATTTATATTCACAAGTATGTGAAGCTAAATCATTCGTTTCGCATGGATTTGAAGCTAAGCCATCAACTTCGCGTTGACTTGATGCTAAATCATGTGTTCCGAATGGATTTTAAGCTAACTCGTTTGTTTCGCATGCAGTTGAAGCTAAATCATGTATATCACAAGTATTTGAAGCTAAACCATTTGTTACGCATGGATTCGAAGATCAGCCTTCTACTTAGCATTGATTTGATGCTAAATCATGTGTTTCGCATGGATTTGAAGCTAATTCGTTTGCTTCGCATGCTGTTGAAGCTAAATCATATATATCACAAGTATTTGAAGCTAAACCATTTGTTTCGCATTTATTCGAAGCTAAGCCTTCTACTTCGCATTGATTTGAGGCTAAATCATGTGTTTCGCATGGATTTGAAGCTAACTCGTTTGTTTCGAATGCAGTTGAAGCTGAATCATGAATATCACAAGTATTTGAAGCTAATCTATTCGTTTCGCATGGATTCGAAGATAACCCTTCTTCTTCGCATTGATTTGAAGTTAAATCATGTGTTTCGCATGGGTTTGAAGCTAATTCGTTTATTTCGCACGCTGTTGAAGCTAAATCATGTATATCACAAGTATATGAAGCTAATCCATTTGTTTCGCATGGTTTCGAAGATAAGCCTTCTACTTCGCATTGATTTGAAGATAAATCATGTGATTCGTATGGATTTGAATCTAACTCGTTTGTTTCGCATGCTGTTGGAACTAAATCATGTATATCACAAGTATTTGAAGCTATATCATTTGTTTCGCATTTATTCGAAGATAAGCATTCTACTTCGCATTGATTTTAATCTAAATCATGTGTTTCGCATGGATTTGAAGCTAACTCGTTTGTTTCGCATGCAGTTGAAGCTGAATCATGTATATCACAAGTATTTGAAGCTAAACCATTTGATTCCCATGGATTTGAAACTAAGCTTTCTACTTAGCATTGATTTGAAGATAAATCATGTTTTTCGCTTGGACTTGAAGTTAACTCGTTTGCTTCGCATGCTGTTGAAGCTAAATCATGTATATCACAAGTAATTGAAGCTAAACTATTCGTTTCGCATGGATTCGAAGATAACCCTTCTTCTTCGCATTGATTTGAAGCTAGATCATGTGTTTCGCATGGATTTGAATCTAACTCGTTTATTTCGCATGCTGTTGAATCTAAATCATGTATATCACAAGTATATGAATCTAATCCATTTGTTTCGCATGGATTCGTAGATAAGCCTCCTACTTCGCATTGATTTGAAGCTAAATCATGTTTTCGCATGGATTTGAAGCTAACTCGTTTGCTTCGCATGCTGTTGAAGCTAAATCAAGTGTATCACTAGTATTTGAAGCTAAACCATTTGTATCGCGTGGATTCGAAGATCAACCTTCTAATTCGCATTGATTTGGAGCTAAATCATGTGTTTCGCATGGATTTGAAGCTAACTCGTTTGTTTCGCATGCAGTTGAAGCTGAATCATGTATATCACAAGTAATTGAAGCTAAACTATTCGTTTCGCATGGATTCGGAGATAACCCTTCTTCTTCGCATTGATTTGAAGCTAGATCATGTGTTTCGCATGGATTTGAATCTAACTCGTTTGCTTCGCATGCTGTTGAAGCTAAATCGAGTGTATCACTAGTATTTGAAGCTAAACCATCTGTTTCGCGTGGTTTCGAAGATCAACCTTCTACTTCGCATTGATTAGATGCTAAATCCTGTGATTCGCATGGATTTGAAGCTAACTCGTTTGTTTCGCATGCTGTTGAAGCTAAATCATGTATATCACAAGTATTTGAAGCTATATCATATGTTTCGCATGGATTCGAAGATAACCCTTCTAATTCGCATTGATTTGAAGCTAAATGATGTGTTTCGCATCGATTCGAAGCTAACTCGTTTGTTTCGCATGCTGTTGGAACTAAATCATGTATATCACAAGTATTTGAAGCTATATCACTTGTTTCGCATTTATTCGAAGATAAGCATTCTACTTCGCATTGATTTTAATCTAAATCATGTGTTTCGCATGGATTTGAAGCTAACTCGTTTGTTTCGCATGCTGTTGAAGCTAAATCATGTATATCACAAGTATTTTTAAGCTATATCATATGTTTCGCATGGATTCGAAGATAACCCTTCTAATTCGCATTGATTTGAAGCTATATCATGTGTTTCGCATGGATTCGAAGCTAACTCGTTTGTTTCGCATGCTGTTGAAACTAAATCATGTATATCACAAGTATTTGATGCTATATCATTTGTTTCGCATGGATTTGAAGATTAGCCTTCTACTTCGCATTGATTAGATGCTAAATCATGTGTTTCGCATGGGTTTGACGCTAACTCGTTTGTTTCGCATGCATTTGAAGCTATATCATTTATATTCTCATGTATGTGAAGCTAAATCATTCGTTTCGCATGGATTTGAAGCTAAGCCGTCAACTTCGCGTTGACATGATGATAAATCATGTTTTTCGCTTGGACTTGAAGTTAACTCGTTTGTTTCGCATGCTGTTGAAGCTAAATCATGTATATCACAAGTATTTGAAGCTAAACTATTCGTTTCGCATGGATTCGAAGGTAAGCCTTCTACTTCGCATTGATTTGAAGCTAAATCATGTGTTTCGCATGGATTTGGATCTAACTCGTTTATTCCGCATGCTGTTGAAGCTAAATCATGTGTATCACAAGTATATGAATCTAATCCATTTGTTTCGCATGGATTCGAAGATAAGCCTTCCACTTCTCATTGATTTGAAGCTAAATCATGTGTTTCGCATGGATTTGAAGCTAACTCGATTGTTTCGCCTGCATTTGAAGCTATATCATTTATATTCACAAGTATGTGAAGCTAAATCATTCGTTTCGCATGGATTTGAAGCTAAGCCATCAACTTCGCGTTGACTTGATGCTAAATCATGTGTTTCGCATGCAGTTGAAGCTGAACCATATATATCACAAGTATTTGAAGCTAAACTATTTGTTTCGCATGGATTCGAAGGTAAGCCTTCCACTTCGCATTGATTTGAAGCTAAATCATGTGTTTCGCAAGGATTTGAAGTTAACTCGTTTGTTTCGCATGCAGTTGAAGCTAAATCATGTATATCACAAGTATTTGCAGCTAAACCATTTGTTTCGCATGGATTCGAAGATTACCCTTCTATTTCGCATTGATTTGAAGTTAAATTACGTGTTTCGCATGGATTTGAATCTAACTCGTTTATTTCGCATGCTGTTGAAGCTAAATCATGTATATCGCAAGTATATGAAGCTAATCCAATTGTTTCGCATGGATTCGAACATAAGCCTTCTACTTCGCATTGATTTGAAGCTAAATCATGTGTTTCGCATGGATTTGAATCTAACTCGTTTGTTTCGCATGCTATTAAAGCTAAATCGTGTATATCACAAGTATTTGAAGATAAACCATTTGTTTCGCATGGATTCGAAGATAATCCATCTACTTCGCATTGATTTGAAGCTAAATCATGTGTTTCGCATGGATTTGAAGCTAACTCGTTTGGTTCGCATGCTGTTGAATCTAAATCATGTATATCACAAGTATTTGAAGCTATATCATATGTTTCGCATGGATTCGAAGATAACCCTTCTAATTCGAATTGATTTGAAGCTAAATCATGTGTTTCGCATGGATTTGAAGCTAAACTCGTTTTTTTCGCATGCAGTTGAAGCTAAATCATGTATATCACAAGTATTTGCAGCTAAACCATTTGTTTCGCATGGATTCGAAGATAAGCCTTCTACTTCGCATTGATTTTAATCTAAATCATGTGTATCGCATGGATTTGATTCTAACTCGTTTGTTTCGCATGCAGTTGAAGCTGAATCATGTATATCACAAGTATTTGAAGCTAAACTATTCGTTTCGCATGGATTCGAAGATAAGCCTTCCACTTCGCATTGATTTGAAGCTAAATCATGTGTTTCGCATGGATTTGAATCTAACTCTTTTGTTTCGCATGCTGTTGAAGCTAAATCGTGTATATCACAAGTATTTGAAGCTATATCATATGTTTCGCATGGATTCGAAGGTAAGCCTTCCACTTCGCATTGATTTGAAGCTAAATCATGTGTTTCGCATGGATTTGAAGTTAACTCGTTTGTTTCGCATGCAGTTGAATCTAAATCATGTATATCACAAGTATTTGAAGCCAAACCATTTGTTACGCATGGATTCGAAAATAACCCTTCTACTTCGCATTGATTTCAAGTTAAATCATGTGTTTCGCATGGATTTGAATCTAACTCGTTTATTTCGTATGCTGTTGAAGCTAAATCATGTATATCACAAGTATATGAAGCTAATCCATTTGTTTCGCATGTATTCGAAGATAAGCCTTCTACTTCGCATTGATTTGAAGCTAAATCATGCGTTTCGCATGTATTTGAAGATAACTCGTTTCTTTCGCATGCTGTTGAAGCTAAATCAAATGTATCACAAGTATTTGAAGCTAAACCATTTGTTTCCCACGGATTCGAAGATAAGCCTTCTACTTCGTATTGATTTTAATCTAAATCATGTGTTTCGCATGGATTTGAAGCTAACTCGTTTGTTTCGCCTGCATTTGAAGCCATATCACATATTTTCAAGTATGTGAAGCTAAATCATTCGTTTCGCATGGATTTGAAGCTAAGCCATCAACTTCGCGTTGACTTGATGCTAAATCATGTTTTTCGTTTGGACTTGAAGCTAACTCGTTTGTTTCGCATGTTGTTGAAGCTAAATCATGTATATCACAAGTATTTGAAGCTATATCATTTGTTTCGCATTTATTCGAAGATAAGCCTTCTACTTCGCATTGATTTGAAGCTAAATCATGTGTTTCGCATGGATTTGAATCTAACTCGTTTATTCCGCATGCTGTTGAAGCTAAATCAAGTGTATCACAAGTATTTGAAGCCAAACCATTTGCTTCGCATGGATTCGAAGATCAGACTTCTACTTCGCATTTATTAGATGCTAAATCATGTGTTTCGCATGAATTTGAAGCTAACTCGTTTGTTTCGCATTCTGTTGAAGCTAAATCATGCATATCACAAGTATCTGAAGCTAAACAATTTGTTTCGCATGGATTTGAAGCTAAGCCGTCAACTTCGCGTTGACTTGATGATAAATCATGTTTTTCGCTTGGACTTGAAGCTAACTCGTTTGTTTCGCATGCTGTTGAAGCGAAATCATGTATATCACAAGTATTTGAAGCTAAATCATTTGTTTCGCATGGATTCGAAGATTAGACTTCCACATCGCATTGATTTGAAGCTAAATCATGTGTTTCGCATGGATTTGAAGTTAACTCGTTTGTTTCGCATGCAGTTGAAGCTAAATCAAGTGTATCACAAGTATTTGAAGCCAAACCATTTGCTTCGCATGGATTCGAAGATCAGCCTTCTACTTCGCATTGATTAGATGCTAATTCATATGTTTCGCATGGATTTGAATCTAACTCGTTTGTTTCGCATGCTGTTGAAGATAAATCAAGTGTATCACAAGTATTTGAAGCCAAACCATTTGCTTCGCATGGATTCGAAGATTAGCCTTCTACTTCGCATTGATTAGATGATAAATCATATGTTTCGCATGGATTTGAAGCTAACTCGTTTGTTTCATATGCAGTTGAAGCTGAATCATGTATATCACAAGCATTTGAACGTAACTATTCGTTTCGCATGGATTCGAAGATAAGCCTTCTACTTCGCATTGATTTGAAGTTAAATCATCTGTTTCGCATGTATTTGAAGATAACTCGTTTGTTTCGCATGCTGTTGAAGCTAAATCAAATGTATCACAAGTATTTGAAGCTAAACCATTTGTTTCGCATGGATACGAAGATAACCCTTCTACTTCGCATTGATTTGAAGCTAAATCATGCGTTTCGCATGTATTTGAAGATAACTCGTTTCTTTCGCATGCTGTTGAAGCTAAATCAAATGTATCACAAGTATTTGAAGCTAAACCATTTGTTTCCCACGGATTCGAAGATAAGCCTTCTACTTCGTATTGATTTTAATCTAAATCATGTGTTTCGCATGGATTTGAAGCTAACTCGTTTGTTTCGCCTGCATTTGAAGCCATATCACATATTTTCAAGTATGTGAAGCTAAATCATTCGTTTCGCATGGATTTGAAGCTAAGCCATCAACTTCGCGTTGACTTGATGCTAAATCATGTTTTTCGTTTGGACTTGAAGCTAACTCGTTTGTTTCGCATGTTGTTGAAGCTAAATCATGTATATCACAAGTATTTGAAGCTATATCATTTGTTTCGCATTTATTCGAAGATAAGCCTTCTACTTCGCATTGATTTGAAGCTAAATCATGTGTTTCGCATGGATTTGAATCTAACTCGTTTATTCCGCATGCTGTTGAAGCTAAATCAAGTGTATCACAAGTATTTGAAGCCAAACCATTTGCTTCGCATGGATTCGAAGATCAGACTTCTACTTCGCATTTATTAGATGCTAAATCATGTGTTTCGCATGAATTTGAAGCTAACTCGTTTGTTTCGCATTCTGTTGAAGCTAAATCATGCATATCACAAGTATCTGAAGCTAAACAATTTGTTTCGCATGGATTTGAAGCTAAGCCGTCAACTTCGCGTTGACTTGATGATAAATCATGTTTTTCGCTTGGACTTGAAGCTAACTCGTTTGTTTCGCATGCTGTTGAAGCGAAATCATGTATATCACAAGTATTTGAAGCTAAATCATTTGTTTCGCATGGATTCGAAGATTAGACTTCCACATCGCATTGATTTGAAGCTAAATCATGTGTTTCGCATGGATTTGAAGTTAACTCGTTTGTTTCGCATGCAGTTGAAGCTAAATCAAGTGTATCACAAGTATTTGAAGCCAAACCATTTGCTTCGCATGGATTCGAAGATCAGCCTTCTACTTCGCATTGATTAGATGCTAATTCATATGTTTCGCATGGATTTGAATCTAACTCGTTTGTTTCGCATGCTGTTGAAGATAAATCAAGTGTATCACAAGTATTTGAAGCCAAACCATTTGCTTCGCATGGATTCGAAGATTAGCCTTCTACTTCGCATTGATTAGATGATAAATCATATGTTTCGCATGGATTTGAAGCTAACTCGTTTGTTTCATATGCAGTTGAAGCTGAATCATGTATATCACAAGCATTTGAACGTAACTATTCGTTTCGCATGGATTCGAAGATAAGCCTTCTACTTCGCATTGATTTGAAGTTAAATCATCTGTTTCGCATGAATTTGAATCTAACTCGTTTATTTCGTATGCTGTTGAAGCTAAATCATGTATATCACAAGTATATGAAGCTAATCCATCTGTTTCGCATGGATTCGAAGATAAGCCTTCTGCTTCGCATTGATTTGAAGCTAAATCATGTGTTTCGCATGGATTTGAATCTAACTCGTTTGTTTCGCATGCTGTTGAAGATAAATCAAGTGTATCACAAGTATTTGAAGCCAAACCATTTGCTTCGCATGGAATCGAAGATCAGCCTTCTACTTCGCATTGATTAGATGATAAATCATATGTTTCGCATGGATTTGAAGCTAACTCGTTTGTTTCGCATGCAGTTGAAGCTGAATCATGTATATCACAAGCATTTGAACGTAACTATTCGTTTCGCATGGATTCGAAGATAAGCCTTCCACTTCGCATTGATTTGAATCTAAATCATCGGTTCCGCATGGATTTGAAGCTAACTCGTTTGTTTCGCCTGCATTTGAAGCCATATCACTTATATTTTCAAGTATGTGAAGCTAAATCATTCGTTTCGCATGGATTTGAAGCTAAGCCATCAACTTCGCGTTGACTTGATGCTAAATCATGTTTTTCGTTTGGACTTGAAGTTAACTCGTTTGCTTCGCATGCTGTTGAAGCTAAATCATGTATATCACAAGTAATTGAAGCTAAACTATTCGTTTCGCATGGATTCGAAGATAACCCTTCTTCTTCGCATTGATTTGAAGCTAGATCATGTGTTTCGCATGGATTTGAATCTAACTCGTTTATTTCGCATGCTGTTGAATCTAAATCATGTATATCACAAGTATATCAATCTAATCCATTTGTTTCGCATGGATTCGTAGATAAGCCTCCTACTTCGCATTGATTTGAAGCTAAATCATGTTTTCGCATGGATTTGAAGCTAACTCGTTTGCTTCGCATGCTGTTGAAGCTAAATCAAGTGTATCACTAGTATTTGAAGCTAAACCATTTGTATCGCGTGGATTCGAAGATCAACCTTCTAATTCGCATTGATTTGGAGCTAAATCATGTGTTTCGCATGGATTTGAAGCTAACTCGTTTGTTTCGCATGCAGTTGAAGCTGAATCATGTATATCACAAGTAATTGAAGCTAAACTATTCGTTTCGCATGGATTCGGAGATAACCCTTCTTCTTCGCATTGATTTGAAGCTAGATCATGTGTTTCGCATGGATTTGAATCTAACTCGTTTGCTTCGCATGCTGTTGAAGCTAAATCAAGTGTATCACTAGTATTTGAAGCTAAACCATCTGTTTCGCGTGGTTTCGAAGATCAACCTTCTACTTCGCATTGATTAGATGCTAAATCCTGTGATTCGCATGGATTTGAAGCTAACTCGTTTGTTTCGCATGCTGTTGAAGCTAAATCATGTATATCACAAGTATTTGAAGCTATATCATATGTTTCGCATGGATTCGAAGATAACCCTTCTAATTCGCATTGATTTGAAGCTAAATGATGTGTTTCGCATCGATTCGAAGCTAACTCGTTTGTTTCGCATGCTGTTGGAACTAAATCATGTATATCACAAGTATTTGAAGCTATATCACTTGTTTCGCATTTATTCGAAGATAAGCATTCTACTTCGCATTGATTTTAATCTAAATCATGTGTTTCGCATGGATTTGAAGCTAACTCGTTTGTTTCGCATGCTGTTGAAGCTAAATCATGTATATCACAAGTATTTTTAAGCTATATCATATGTTTCGCATGGATTCGAAGATAACCCTTCTAATTCGCATTGATTTGAAGCTATATCATGTGTTTCGCATGGATTCGAAGCTAACTCGTTTGTTTCGCATGCTGTTGAAACTAAATCATGTATATCACAAGTATTTGATGCTATATCATTTGTTTCGCATGGATTTGAAGATTAGCCTTCTACTTCGCATTGATTAGATGCTAAATCATGTGTTTCGCATGGGTTTGAAGCTAACTCGTTTGTTTCGCATGCATTTGAAGCTATATCATTTATATTCTCATGTATGTGAAGCTAAATCATTCGTTTCGCATGGATTTGAAGCTAAGCCGTCAACTTCGCGTTGACATGATGATAAATCATGTTTTTCGCTTGGACTTGAAGTTAACTCGTTTGTTTCGCATGCTGTTGAAGCTAAATCATGTATATCACAAGTATTTGAAGCTAAACTATTCGTTTCGCATGGATTCGAAGGTAAGCCTTCTACTTCGCATTGATTTGAAGCTAAATCATGTGTTTCGCATGGATTTGGATCTAACTCGTTTATTCCGCATGCTGTTGAAGCTAAATCATGTGTATCACAAGTATATGAATCTAATCCATTTGTTTCGCATGGATTCGAAGATAAGCCTTCCACTTCTCATTGATTTGAAGCTAAATCATGTGTTTCGCATGGATTTGAAGCTAACTCGATTGTTTCGCCTGCATTTGAAGCTATATCATTTATATTCACAAGTATGTGAAGCTAAATCATTCGTTTCGCATGGATTTGAAGCTAAGCCATCAACTTCGCGTTGACTTGATGCTAAATCATGTGTTTCGCATGCAGTTGAAGCTGAACCATATATATCACAAGTATTTGAAGCTAAACTATTTGTTTCGCATGGATTCGAAGGTAAGCCTTCCACTTCGCATTGATTTGAAGCTAAATCATGTGTTTCGCAAGGATTTGAAGTTAACTCGTTTGTTTCGCATGCAGTTGAAGCTAAATCATGTATATCACAAGTATTTGCAGCTAAACCATTTGTTTCGCATGGATTCGAAGATTACCCTTCTATTTCGCATTGATTTGAAGTTAAATTACGTGTTTCGCATGGATTTGAATCTAACTCGTTTATTTCGCATGCTGTTGAAGCTAAATCATGTATATCGCAAGTATATGAAGCTAATCCAATTGTTTCGCATGGATTCGAACATAAGCCTTCTACTTCGCATTGATTTGAAGCTAAATCATGTGTTTCGCATGGATTTGAATCTAACTCGTTTGTTTCGCATGCTATTAAAGCTAAATCGTGTATATCACAAGTATTTGAAGATAAACCATTTGTTTCGCATGGATTCGAAGATAATCCATCTACTTCGCATTGATTTGAAGCTAAATCATGTGTTTCGCATGGATTTGAAGCTAACTCGTTTGGTTCGCATGCTGTTGAATCTAAATCATGTATATCACAAGTATTTGAAGCTATATCATATGTTTCGCATGGATTCGAAGATAACCCTTCTAATTCGAATTGATTTGAAGCAAAATCATGTGTTTCGCATGGATTTGAAGCTAAACTCGTTTTTTTCGCATGCAGTTGAAGCTAAATCATGTATATCACAAGTATTTGCAGCTAAACCATTTGTTTCGCATGGATTCGAAGATAAGCCTTCTACTTCGCATTGATTTTAATCTAAATCATGTGTATCGCATGGATTTGATTCTAACTCGTTTGTTTCGCATGCAGTTGAAGCTGAATCATGTATATCACAAGTATTTGAAGCTAAACTATTCGTTTCGCATGGATTCGAAGATAAGCCTTCCACTTCGCATTGATTTGAAGCTAAATCATGTGTTTCGCATGGATTTGAATCTAACTCTTTTGTTTCGCATGCTGTTGAAGCTAAATCGTGTATATCACAAGTATTTGAAGCTATATCATATGTTTCGCATGGATTCGAAGGTAAGCCTTCCACTTCGCATTGATTTGAAGCTAAATCATGTGTCTCGCATGGATTTGAAGTTAACTCGTTTGTTTCGCATGCAGTTGAATCTAAATCATGTATATCACAAGTATTTGAAGCCAAACCATTTGCTACGCATGGATTCGAAAATAACCCTTCTACTTCGCATTGATTTCAAGTTAAATCATGTGTTTCGCATGGATTTGAATCTAACTCGTTTATTTCGTATGCTGTTGAAGCTAAATCATGTATATCACAAGTATATGAAGCTAATCCATTTGTATCGCATGTATTCGAAGATAAGCCTTCTACTTCGCATTGATTTGAAGCTAAATCATGCGTTTCGCATGTATTTGAAGATAACTCGTTTCTTTCGCATGCTGTTGAAGCTAAATCAAATGTATCACAAGTATTTGAAGCTAAACCATTTGTTTCCCACGGATTCGAAGATAAGCCTTCTACTTCGTATTGATTTTAATCTAAATCATGTGTTTCGCATGGATTTGAAGCTAACTCGTTTGTTTCGCCTGCATTTGAAGCCATATCACATATTTTCAAGTATGTGAAGCTAAATCATTCGTTTCGCATGGATTTGAAGCTAAGCCATCAACTTCGCGTTGACTTGATGCTAAATCATGTTTTTCGTTTGGACTTGAAGCTAACTCGTTTGTTTCGCATGTTGTTGAAGCTAAATCATGTATATCACAAGTATTTGAAGCTATATCATTTGTTTCGCATTTATTCGAAGATAAGCCTTCTACTTCGCATTGATTTGAAGCTAAATCATGTGTTTCGCATGGATTTGAATCTAACTCGTTTATTCCGCATGCTGTTGAAGCTAAATCAAGTGTATCACAAGTATTTGAAGCCAAACCATTTGCTTCGCATGGATTCGAAGATCAGACTTCTACTTCGCATTTATTAGATGCTAAATCATGTGTTTCGCATGAATTTGAAGCTAACTCGTTTGTTTCGCATTCTGTTGAAGCTAAATCATGCATATCACAAGTATCTGAAGCTAAACAATTTGTTTCGCATGGATTTGAAGCTAAGCCGTCAACTTCGCGTTGACTTGATGATAAATCATGTTTTTCGCTTGGACTTGAAGCTAACTCGTTTGTTTCGCATGCTGTTGAAGCGAAATCATGTATATCACAAGTATTTGAAGCTAAATCATTTGTTTCGCATGGATTCGAAGATTAGACTTCCACATCGCATTGATTTGAAGCTAAATCATGTGTTTCGCATGGATTTGAAGTTAACTCGTTTGTTTCGCATGCAGTTGAAGCTAAATCAAGTGTATCACAAGTATTTGAAGCCAAACCATTTGCTTCGCATGGATTCGAAGATCAGCCTTCTACTTCGCATTGATTAGATGCTAATTCATATGTTTCGCATGGATTTGAATCTAACTCGTTTGTTTCGCATGCTGTTGAAGATAAATCAAGTGTATCACAAGTATTTGAAGCCAAACCATTTGCTTCGCATGGATTCGAAGATTAGCCTTCTACTTCGCATTGATTAGATGATAAATCATATGTTTCGCATGGATTTGAAGCTAACTCGTTTGTTTCATATGCAGTTGAAGCTGAATCATGTATATCACAAGCATTTGAACGTAACTATTCGTTTCGCATGGATTCGAAGATAAGCCTTCTACTTCGCATTGATTTGAAGTTAAATCATCTGTTTCGCATGAATTTGAATCTAACTCGTTTATTTCGTATGCTGTTGAAGCTAAATCATGTATATCACAAGTATATGAAGCTAATCCATCTGTTTCGCATGGATTCGAAGATAAGCCTTCTGCTTCGCATTGATTTGAAGCTAAATCATGTGTTTCGCATGGATTTGAATCTAACTCGTTTGTTTCGCATGCTGTTGAAGATAAATCAAGTGTATCACAAGTATTTGAAGCCAAACCATTTGCTTCGCATGGAATCGAAGATCAGCCTTCTACTTCGCATTGATTAGATGATAAATCATATGTTTCGCATGGATTTGAAGCTAACTCGTTTGTTTCGCATGCAGTTGAAGCTGAATCATGTATATCACAAGCATTTGAACGTAACTATTCGTTTCGCATGGATTCGAAGATAAGCCTTCCACTTCGCATTGATTTGAATCTAAATCATCGGTTCCGCATGGATTTGAAGCTAACTCGTTTGTTTCGCCTGCATTTGAAGCCATATCACTTATATTTTCAAGTATGTGAAGCTAAATCATTCGTTTCGCATGGATTTGAAGCTAAGCCATCAACTTCGCGTTGACTTGATGCTAAATCATGTTTTTCGTTTGGACTTGAAGCAAACTCGTTTGTTTCGCATGTTGTTGAAGCTAAATCATGTATATCACAAGTATTTGAAGCTAAACCATTTGATTCCCATGGATTTGAAGCTAAGCTTTCAACTTCGCATTGATTTGAATATAAGTCATGTGTTTCGCATGGATTTGAAGCTAACTCGTTTGTTTCGCATGCTGTTGAAGCTAAATCATGTATATTACAAGTATTTGAAGCTACAGCATTTGTTTCGCATGGATTCGAAGATAAGCCTCCTACTTCGAAATTGATTTGAAGCTAAATCATGTGTTCGCATGGATTTGAATCTAACTCGTTTGTTTCGCATGCTGTTGAAACTAAATCATGTATATCACAAGTATTTGAAGCTATATCATTTGTTTCGCATGGATTCGAAGATAACCCTTCAACTTCGCATTCATTTGATGCTAAATCATGTGTTTCAGATGAATTTGTAGCTAACTCGTTTGTTTCGCATGCAGTTGAAGCTAAATCATGTATATCATAAGTATTTGAAGCTAAACCATTAGTTTCGCATGGATTCGAAGATCAGCCGTCTACTTCGCATTGATTTGATGCTAAATCATGTGTTTCGCATGGATTTGAAGCTAACTCTTTTGTTTCGCATGCAGTTGAAGCTATATCATGTATATCGCAAGTATTTGAAGCAAAACCATTTGTTTCGCATGGATTCGAAGATAAGCCTCCTACTTCGTATTGATTTGAAACTAAATCATGTGTTCGCACGGATTTGAATCTAACTCGTTTGTTTCGCACGCTGTTCAAGCTAAATCAAGTGTATCACAAGTATTTGAAGCTAAACCATTTGCTTCGCATGTATTTGTAGATCGGCCTTCTACTTCGCAGTTATTAGATGCTAAATCATGTGTTTCGCATGGATTTGAAGCTAACTCGTTTGTTTCGCATGCAGTTGAAGCTGAATCATGTATATCACAAGCATTTGAAGCTAAACTATTCGTTTCGCATGGATTCGAAGATAAGCCTTCCACTTCGCATTGATTTGAAGCTAAATCATGTGTTTCGCAAGGATTTGAAGTTAACTCGTTTGTTTCGCATGCAGTTGAAGCTAAATCATGTATATCACAAGTATTTGCAGCTAAACCATTTGTTTCGCATGGATTCGAAGATTACCCTTCTATTTCGCATTGATTTGAAGTTAAATTACGTGTTTCGCATGGATTTGAATCTAACTCGTTTATTTCGCATGCTGTTGAAGCTAAATCATGTATATCGCAAGTATATGAAGCTAATCCAATTGTTTCGCATGGATTCGAACATAAGCCTTCTACTTCGCATTGATTTGAAGCTAAATCATGTGTTTCGCATGGATTTGAATCTAACTCGTTTGTTTCGCATGCTATTAAAGCTAAATCGTGTATATCACAAGTATTTGAAGATAAACCATTTGTTTCGCATGGATTCGAAGATAATCCATCTACTTCGCATTGATTTGAAGCTAAATCATGTGTTTCGCATGGATTTGAAGCTAACTCGTTTGGTTCGCATGCTGTTGAAGCTAAATCGTGTATATCACAAGTATTTGAAGCTATATCATATGTTTCGCATGGATTCGAAGGTAAGCCTTCCACTTCGCATTGATTTGAAGCTAAATCATGTGTCTCGCATGGATTTGAAGTTAACTCGTTTGTTTCGCATGCAGTTGAATCTAAATCATGTATATCACAAGTATTTGAAGCCAAACCATTTGCTACGCATGGATTCGAAAATAACCCTTCTACTTCGCATTGATTTCAAGTTAAATCATGTGTTTCGCATGGATTTGAATCTAACTCGTTTATTTCGTATGCTGTTGAAGCTAAATCATGTATATCACAAGTATATGAAGCTAATCCATTTGTTTCGCATGTATTCGAAGATAAGCCTTCTACTTCGCATTGATTTGAAGCTAAATCATGCGTTTCGCATGTATTTGAAGATAACTCGTTTCTTTCGCATGCTGTTGAAGCTAAATCAAATGTATCACAAGTATTTGAAGCTAAACCATTTGTTTCCCACGGATTCGAAGATAAGCCTTCTACTTCGTATTGATTTTAATCTAAATCATGTGTTTCGCATGGATTTGAAGCTAACTCGTTTGTTTCGCCTGCATTTGAAGCCATATCACATATTTTCAAGTATGTGAAGCTAAATCATTCGTTTCGCATGGATTTGAAGCTAAGCCATCAACTTCGCGTTGACTTGATGCTAAATCATGTTTTTCGTTTGGACTTGAAGCTAACTCGTTTGTTTCGCATGTTGTTGAAGCTAAATCATGTATATCACAAGTATTTGAAGCTATATCATTTGTTTCGCATTTATTCGAAGATAAGCCTTCTACTTCGCATTGATTTGAAGCTAAATCATGTGTTTCGCATGGATTTGAATCTAACTCGTTTATTCCGCATGCTGTTGAAGCTAAATCAAGTGTATCACAAGTATTTGAAGCCAAACCATTTGCTTCGCATGGATTCGAAGATCAGACTTCTACTTCGCATTTATTAGATGCTAAATCATGTGTTTCGCATGAATTTGAAGCTAACTCGTTTGTTTCGCATTCTGTTGAAGCTAAATCATGCATATCACAAGTATCTGAAGCTAAACAATTTGTTTCGCATGGATTTGAAGCTAAGCCGTCAACTTCGCGTTGACTTGATGATAAATCATGTTTTTCGCTTGGACTTGAAGCTAACTCGTTTGTTTCGCATGCTGTTGAAGCGAAATCATGTATATCACAAGTATTTGAAGCTAAATCATTTGTTTCGCATGGATTCGAAGATTAGACTTCCACATCGCATTGATTTGAAGCTAAATCATGTGTTTCGCATGGATTTGAAGTTAACTCGTTTGTTTCGCATGCAGTTGAAGCTAAATCAAGTGTATCACAAGTATTTGAAGCCAAACCATTTGCTTCGCATGGATTCGAAGATCAGCCTTCTACTTCGCATTGATTAGATGCTAATTCATATGTTTCGCATGGATTTGAATCTAACTCGTTTGTTTCGCATGCTGTTGAAGATAAATCAAGTGTATCACAAGTATTTGAAGCCAAACCATTTGCTTCGCATGGATTCGAAGATTAGCCTTCTACTTCGCATTGATTAGATGATAAATCATATGTTTCGCATGGATTTGAAGCTAACTCGTTTGTTTCATATGCAGTTGAAGCTGAATCATGTATATCACAAGCATTTGAACGTAACTATTCGTTTCGCATGGATTCGAAGATAAGCCTTCTACTTCGCATTGATTTGAAGTTAAATCATCTGTTTCGCATGAATTTGAATCTAACTCGTTTATTTCGTATGCTGTTGAAGCTAAATCATGTATATCACAAGTATATGAAGCTAATCCATCTGTTTCGCATGGATTCGAAGATAAGCCTTCTGCTTCGCATTGATTTGAAACTAAATCATGTGTTTCGCATGGATTTGAATCTAACTCGTTTGTTTCGCATGCTGTTGAAGATAAATCAAGTGTATCACAAGTATTTGAAGCCAAACCATTTGCTTCGCATGGAATCGAAGATCAGCCTTCTACTTCGCATTGATTAGATGATAAATCATATGTTTCGCATGGATTTGAAGCTAACTCGTTTGTTTCGCATGCAGTTGAAGCTGAATCATGTATATCACAAGCATTTGAACGTAACTATTCGTTTCGCATGGATTCGAAGATAAGCCTTCCACTTCGCATTGATTTGAATCTAAATCATCGGTTCCGCATGGATTTGAAGCTAACTCGTTTGTTTCGCCTGCATTTGAAGCCATATCACTTATATTTTCAAGTATGTGAAGCTAAATCATTCGTTTCGCATGGATTTGAAGCTAAGCCATCAACTTCGCGTTGACTTGATGCTAAATCATGTTTTTCGTTTGGACTTGAAGCAAACTCGTTTGTTTCGCATGTTGTTGAAGCTAAATCATGTATATCACAAGTATTTGAAGCTAAACCATTTGATTCCCATGGATTTGAAGCTAAGCTTTCAACTTCGCATTGATTTGAATATAAGTCATGTGTTTCGCATGGATTTGAAGCTAACTCGTTTGTTTCGCATGCTGTTGAAGCTAAATCATGTATATTACAAGTATTTGAAGCTACAGCATTTGTTTCGCATGGATTCGAAGATAAGCCTCCTACTTCGAAATTGATTTGAAGCTAAATCATGTGTTCGCATGGATTTGAATCTAACTCGTTTGTTTCGCATGCTGTTGAAACTAAATCATGTATATCACAAGTATTTGAAGCTATATCATTTGTTTCGCATGGATTCGAAGATAACCCTTCAACTTCGCATTCATTTGATGCTAAATCATGTGTTTCAGATGAATTTGTAGCTAACTCGTTTGTTTCGCATGCAGTTGAAGCTAAATCATGTATATCATAAGTATTTGAAGCTAAACCATTAGTTTCGCATGGATTCGAAGATCAGCCGTCTACTTCGCATTGATTTGATGCTAAATCATGTGTTTCGCATGGATTTGAAGCTAACTCTTTTGTTTCGCATGCAGTTGAAGCTATATCATGTATATCGCAAGTATTTGAAGCAAAACCATTTGTTTCGCATGGATTCGAAGATAAGCCTCCTACTTCGTATTGATTTGAAACTAAATCATGTGTTCGCACGGATTTGAATCTAACTCGTTTGTTTCGCACGCTGTTCAAGCTAAATCAAGTGTATCACAAGTATTTGAAGCTAAACCATTTGCTTCGCATGTATTTGTAGATCGGCCTTCTACTTCGCAGTTATTAGATGCTAAATCATGTGTTTCGCATGGATTTGAAGCTAACTCGTTTGTTTCGCATGCAGTTGAAGCTGAATCATGTATATCACAAGCATTTGAAGCTAAACTATTCGTTTCGCATGGATTCGAAGATAAGCCTTCCACTTCGCATTGATTTGAAGCTAAATCATGTGTTCCGCATGGATTTGAAGCTAACTCTTTTGTTTCGCATGCTGTTGAAGCTAAATCATGTATATCGCAAGTATTTGAAGCAAAACCATTTGTTTCGCATGGATTCGAAGATAAGCCTCCTACTTCGTATTGATTTGAAACTAAATCATGTGTTCGCACGGATTTGAATCTAACTCGTTTGTTTCGCACGCTGTTCAAGCTAAATCAAGTGTATCACAAGTATTTGAAGCTAAACCATTTGCTTCGCATGTATTTGTAGATCGGCCTTCTACTTCGCAGTTATTAGATGCTAAATCATGTGTTTCGCATGGATTTGAAGCTAACTCGTTTGTTTCGCATGCAGTTGAAGCTGAATCATGTATATCACAAGCATTTGAAGCTAAACTATTCGTTTCGCATGGATTCGAAGGTAAGCCTTCCACTTCGCATTGATTTGAAGCTAAATCATGTGTTCCGCATGGATTTGAAGCTAACTCTTTTGCTTCGCATGCTGTTGAAGCTAAATCATGTATATCACAAGTATTTGAAGCTAAACCATTTGTTTCCCACGGATTCGAAGATAAGCCTTCTACTTCGTATTGATTTTAATCTAAATCATGTGTTTCGCATGGATTTGAAGCTAACTCGTTTCTTTCGCCTGCATTTGCAGCCATATCACTTATACTTTCACGTATGTGAAGCTAAATCATTCGTTTCGCATGGATTTGAAGCTAAGCCATCAACTTCGCGTTGACTTGATGCTAAATCATGTTTTTCGTTTGGACTTGAAGCTAGCTCGTTTGTTTCGCATGTTGTTGAAGCTAAATCATGTATATCACAAGTATTTGAAGCTAAACCATTTGTTTCGCATTTATTCGAAGCTAAGCCTTCTACTTCGCATTGATTTGAATTTAAATCATGTGTTTCGCATGGATTTGAATCTAACTCGTTTATTTCGCATGCTGTTGAAGCTAAATCAAGTGTATCACAAGTATTTGAAGCCAAACCATTTGCTTCGCATGGATTCGAAGATCAGACTTCTACTTCGCATTTATTAGATGCTAAATCATGTGTTTCGCATGGATTTGAAGCTAACTCGTTTGTTTCGCATTCTGTTGAAGCTAAATCATGCATATCACAAGTATTTGAAGCCAAACCATTTGCTTCGCATGGATTCGAAGATCAGCCTTCTACTTCGCATTGATTAGATGCTAATTCATATGTTTCGCATGGATTTGAAGCTAACTCGTTTGTTTCGCATGCAGTTGAACCTGAATCATGTATATCACAAGTATTTGCACCTAAACTATTCGTTTCGCATGGATTCGAGGATAAGCCTTCCACTTCGCATTGATTTGAAACTAAATCATGTGTTTCGCATGGATTTGAATCGAACTCGTTTGTTTCGAATGCTGTTGAAGCTAAATCATGTATATCACAAGTATTTGAAGTTAAACAATTTGTTTCGCATGGATTCGATGATAATCCATGTACTTCGCATTGATTTGAAGCTAAATCATGTGTTCGCATGGATTTGAAGCTACCTCGTTTGTTTCGCATGCTGTTGAAGCTATATCATGTATATCACAAGTATTTGAAGCTAAACCATTTGTTTCGCATGGATTCGAAGATAAGCCTCCTACTTCGCATTGATTTGAAGCTAAATCATGTGTTCGCATGAATTTGAAGCTAACTCGTTAGTTTCGCATGCTGTTGAAGCTAAATCATGTATATCACAAGTATTCGAAGCTATATCATATGTTTCGCATGGATTCGAAGATAACCCTTCTAATTCGCATTTATTTGAAGCTAAATCATGTGTTTCGCATGGATTTGAAGCTAACTCGTTTGTTTCGCATGCTGTTGAAGCTAAGTCATGTATATCACAAGTATTTGAAGCTAAATCATTTGATTCGCTTGGATTCGAAGATAAGCCTCCTACTTCGCATTGATTTGAAGCTAAATCATGTGTTCGCATGGATTTGAAGCTACCTCGTTTGTTTCGCATGCAGTTGAAGCTAAATCATGTATATCACAAGTATTTGAAGCTAAATCATTTGTTTCGCATGGATTCGTAGACTAGACTTCCACATCGCATTGATTTGAAGCTAAATCATGTGTTTCGCATGGATTTGAAGTTAACTCGTTTGTTTCGCATGCAGTTGAAGCTAAATCAAGTGTATCACAAGCATTTGAAGCTAAACCATTTGCTTCGCATGGATTGCGAAGATCAGCCTCCTACTTCTCATTGATTAGATGCTAAATCATGCGTTTCGCATGGTTTTGATGCTAACTCGTTTGTTTCGCCTGCATTTGAAGCTATAGCACTGATATTCTCAAGTATGTGTAGCTAAATCATTCGTTACGCATGGATTTGAAGCTAAGCCGTCAACTTCGCGTTGACTTGATGATAAATCATGTATTTCGCTTGGACTTGAAGTTAACTCGTTTGTTTCGCATGCTGTTGAAGGTAAATCATGTATATCACAAGTATTAGAAGCTAAACCATTTGTTTCGCATGGATTCCAAGATAACCCTTCTAATTCGCATTGATTTGAAGCTAAATCATGAGTTTCGCATGGATTTGAAGCTAACTCGTTTGTTTCGCATGCTGTTGAAGCTAAATCATGTATATCACAAGTATTTGAAGCTATATCATATGTTTCGCATGGATTCGAAGATAACCCTTCTAATTCGCATTTATTTGAAGCTAAATCATGTGTTTCGCATGGATTTGAAGCTAACTCGTTTGTTTCGCATGCTGTTGAAGCTAAGTCATGTATATCACAAGTATTAGAAGCTAAACCATTTGATTCCCATGGATTCGAAGATCAGCCTTCTACATCGCATTTATTAGATGCTAAATCATGTGTTTCGCATGGGTTTGAAGCTAACTCGTTTGTTTCGCCTGCATTTGAAGCTATATCACTTATATTCACAAGTATGTGAAGCTAAATCTTTCGTTTCGCATGGATTTGAAGCTAAGCCATCAACTTCGCGTTGAATTGATGCTAAATCATGTTTTTCGTTTGGACTTGAAGCTAACTCGTTTATTCCGCATGCTGTTGATGCTAAATCAAGTGTATCACAAGTATGTGAATCCAAATCATGTGTTTCGCATGGATTTGAAGCTAACTCGTTTGTTTCGCATGCAGTTGAAGCAGAATCATGTATATCACAAGCATTTGAACGTAACTATTCGTTTCGCATGGATTCGAAGATAAGCCTTCCACTTCGCATTGATTTGAAGCTAAATCATCGGTTCCGCATGGATTTGAAGCTAACTCGTTTGTTTCGCCTGCATTTGAAGCCATATCACCTATATTTTCAAGTATGTGAAGCTAAATCATTCGTTTCGCATGGATTTGAAGCTAAGCCATCAACTTCGCGTTGACTTGATGCTAAATCATGTTTTTCGTTTGGACTTGGAGCAAACTCGTTTGTTTCGCATATTGTTCAAGCTAAATCATGTATATCACAAGTATTTGAAGCTAAACCATTTGATTCCCATGGATTTGAAGCTAAGCTTTCAACTTCGCATTGATTTGAATATAAGTCATGTGTTTCGCTTGGATTTGAAGCTAACTCCTTTGTTTCGCATGCTGTTGAAGCTGAATCATGTATATCACAAGTATTTGAAGCTATATCATATGTTTCGCATGGATTCGAAGATAACCCTTCTAATTCGCATTTATTTGAAGCTAAATCATGTGTTTCGCATGGATTTGAAGCTAACTCGTTTGTTTCGCATGCTGTTGAAGCTAAGTCATGTATATCACAAGTATTAGAAGCTAAACCATTTGATTCCCATGGATTCGAAGATCAGCCTTCTACATCGCATTTATTAGATGCTAAATCATGTGTTTCGCATGGGTTTGAAGCTAACTCGTTTGTTTCGCCTGCATTTGAAGCTATATCACTTATATTCACAAGTATGTGAAGCTAAATCTTTCGTTTCGCATGGATTTGAAGCTAAGCCATCAACTTCGCGTTGAATTGATGCTAAATCATGTTTTTCGTTTGGACTTGAAGCTAACTCGTTTATTCCGCATGCTGTTGATGCTAAATCAAGTGTATCACAAGTATGTGAATCCAAATCATGTGTTTCGCATGGATTTGAAGCTAACTCGTTTGTTTCGCATGCAGTTGAAGCTGAATCATGTATATCACAAGCATTTGAACGTAACTATTCGTTTCGCATGGATTCGAAGATAAGCCTTCCACTTCGCATTGATTTGAAGCTAAATCATCGGTTCCGCATGGATTTGAAGCTAACTCGTTTGTTTCGCCTGCATTTGAAGCCATATCACTTATATTTTCAAGTATGTGAAGCTAAATCATTCGTTTCGCATGGATTTGAAGCTAAGCCATCAACTTCGCGTTGACTTGATGCTAAATCATGTTTTTCGTTTGGACTTGAAGCAAACTCGTTTGTTTCGCATATTGTTCAAGCTAAATCATGTATATCACAAGTATTTGAAGCTAAACCATTTGATTCCCATGGATTTGACGCTAAGCTTTCAACTTCGCATTGATTTGAATATAAGTCATGTGTTTCGCTTGGATTTGAAGCTAACTCCTTTGTTTCGCATGCTGTTGAAGCTGAATCATGTATATCACAAGTATTTGAAGCTAAACCATTTGTATCGCATGGAATCGAAGATAAGCCACCTACTTCGCATTGATTTGAAGCTAAATCATGTGTTTCGCATGGATTTGAAGCTAACTCGTTTGTTTCACCTGTATTTGAAGCTATATCACTTATATTCTCAAGTATGTGAAGCTAAATCATTCGTTTCGCATGGATTTGAAGCTAAGCCGTCAACTTCGCGTTGACTTGATGATAAATCATGTTTTTCGCTTGGACTTGAAGATAACTCGTTTGTTTCGCATGCTGTTGAAGCGAATTCATGTATATCACAAGTATTTGAAGCTAAATCATTTGTTTCGCATGGATTCGAAGACTAGACTTCCACATCGCATTGATTTGAAGCTAAATCATGTGTTTCGCATGGATTTGAAGTTAACTCGTTTGTTTCGCATGCAGTTGAAGCTAAATCAAGTGTATCACAAGCATTTGAAGCTAAACCATTTGCTTCGCATGGATTGCGAAGATCAGCCTTCTACTTCTCATTGATTAGATGCTAAATCATGCGTTTCGCATGGTTTTGATGCTAACTCGTTTGTTTCGCCTGCATTTGAAGCTATAGCACTGATATTCTCAAGTATGTGTAGCTAAATCATTCGTTACGCATGGATTTGAAGCTAAGCCGTCAACTTCGCGTTGACTTGATGATAAATCATGTATTTCGCTTGGACTTGAAGTTAACTCGTTTGTTTCGCATGCTGTTGAAGGTAAATCATGTATATCACAAGTATTAGAAGCTAGACCATTTGTTTCGCATGGATTCCAAGATAACCCTTCTAATTCGCATTGATTTGAAGCTAAATCATGAGTTTCGCATGGATTTGAAGCTAACTCGTTTGTTTCGCATGCTGTTGAAGCTAAATCATGTATATCACAAGTATTTGAAGCTAAACCATTTGTATCGCATGGAATCGAAGATAAGCCACCTATTTCGCATTGATTTGAAGCAAAATCATGTGTTTCTCATGGATTTGAAGCTGACTCGTTTATTTCGCATGCTGTTGAAGCTAAATCAAGTGTATCACAAGTATTTGAAGCTAAATCATTTGTTTCCCATGGATTCGAAGATTAGCCTTCCACATCGCATTGATTTGAAGCTAAATCATGTGTTTCTCATGGATTTGAAGTTAACTCGTTTGTTTCGCATGCAGTTGAAGCTAAATCAAGTGTATCACAAGTATTTGAAGCTAAACCATTTGCTTCGCATGGATTGCGAAGATCAGCCTTCTACTTCTCATTGATTAGATGATAAATCATGCGTTTCGCATGGGTTTGAAGCTAACTCGTTTGTTTCGCCTGCATTTGAAGCTATAGCACTTATATTCTCAAGTATGTGTAGCTAAATCATTCGTTTCGCATGGATTTGAAGCTAAGCCGTCAACTTCGCGTTGACTTGATGATAAATCATGTTTTTCGCTTGGACTTGAATTAACTCGTTTGTTTCGCATGCTTTTGAAGGTAAATCATGTATATCACAAGTATTTGAAGCTAAATCATTTGATTCGCTTGGATTCGAAGATAAGCCTCCTACTTCGCATTGATTTGAAGATAAATCATGTGTTCGCATGGATTTGAAGCTACCTCGTTTGTTTCGCATGCAGTTGAAGCTAAATCATGTATATCACAAGTATTTGATGCTAAATCATTTGTTTCGCATGGATTCGAAGACTAGACTTCCACATCGCATTGATTTGAAGCTAAATCATGTGTTTCGCATGGATTTGAAGTTAACTCGTTTGTTTCGCATGCAGTTGAAGCTAAATCAAGTGTATCACAAGCATTTGAAGCTAAACCATTTGCTTCGCATGGATTGCGAAGATCAGCCTTCTACTTCTCATTGATTAGATGCTAAATCATGCGTTTCGCATGGTTTTGATGCTAACTCGTTTGTTTCGCCTGCATTTGAAGCTATAGCACTGATATTCTCAAGTATGTGTAGCTAAATCATTCGTTACGCATGGATTTGAATCTAAGCCGTCAACTTCGCGTTGACTTGATGATAAATCATGTATTTCGCTTGGACTTGAAGTTAACTCGTTTGTTTCGCATGCTGTTGAAGGTAAATCATGTATATCACAAGTATTAGAAGCTAAACCATTTGTTTCGCATGGATTCCAAGATAACCCTTCTAATTCGCATTGATTTGAAGCTAAATCATGAGTTTCGCATGGATTTGAAGCTAACTCGTTTGTTTCGCATGCTGTTGAAGCTAAATCATGTATATCACAAGTATTTGAAGCTAAACCATTTGTATCGCATGGAATCGAAGATAAGCCACCTATTTCGCATTGATTTGAAGCAAAATCATGTGTTTCTCATGGATTTGAAGCTGACTCGTTTATTTCGCATGCTGTTGAAGCTAAATCAAGTGTATCACAAGTATTTGAAGATAACAATTTGCTTCGCATGGATTCGAAGATCAGCCTTCTACTTCGCATTGATTAGATGCTAAAACATGTGTTTCGCATGGGTTTGAAGCTAACTCGTTTGTTTCACCTGCATTTGAAGCTATATCACTTATATTCTCAAGTATGTGAAGCTAAATCATTCGTTTCGCATGGATTTGAAGCTAAGCCGTCAACTTCGCGTTGACTTGATGATAAATCATGTTTTTCGCTTGGACTTGAAGATAACTCGTTTGTTTCGCATGCTGTTGAAGCGAAATCATGTATATCACAAGTATTTGAAGCTAAATCATTTGTTTCGCATGGATTCGAAGATTAGACTTCCACATCGCATTGATTTGAAGCTAAATCATGTGTTTCGCATGGATTTGAAGTTAACTCGTTTGTTTCGCATGCAGTTGAAGCTAAATCAAGTGTATCACAAGTATTTGAAGCCAAACCATTTGCTTCGCATGGATTCGAAGATCAGCCTTCTACTTCGCATTGATTAGATGCTAATTCATATGTTTCGCATGGATTTGAAGCTAACTCGTTTGTTTCGCATGCAGTTGAAGCTGAATCATGTATATCACAAGTATTTGCACCTAAACTATTCGTTTCGCATGGATTCGAGGATAAGCCTTCCATTTCGCATTGATTTGAAACTAAATCATGTGTTTCGCATGGATTTGAATCGAACTCGTTTGTTTCCCATGCTGTTGAAGATAAATCATGTATATCACAAGTATTTGAAGTTAAACAATTTGTTTCGAATGGATTCGTAGATAACCCACGTACTTCGCATTTATTTGAAGCTAAATCATGTGTTTCGCATGGATTTGAAGCTAACTCGTTTGTTTCGCATGCTGTTGAAGCTAAGTCATGTATATCACAAGTATTTGAAGCTAAATCATTTGATTCGCTTGGATTCGAAGATAAGCCTCCTACTTCGCATTGATTTGAAGCTAAATCATGTGTTCGCATGGATTTGAAGCTACCTCGTTTGTTTCGCATGCAGTTGAAGCTAAATCATGTATATCACAAGTATTTGAAGCTAAATCATTTGTTTCGCATGGATTCGAAGACTAGACTTCCACATCGCATTGATTTGAAGCTAAATCATGAGTTTCGCATGGATTTGAAGTTAACTCGTTTGTTTCGCACGCTGTTTAAGGTAAATCATGTATATCACAAGTATTAGAAGCTAAACCATTTGTTTCGCATGGATTCCAAGATAACCCTTCTAATTCGCATTGATTTGAAGCTAAATCATGAGTTTCGCATGGATTTGAAGCTAACTCGTTTGTTTCGCATGCTGTTGAAGCTAAGTCATGTATATCACAAGTATTTGAAGCTAAACCATTTGATTCCCATGGATTCGAAGATCAGCCTTCTACATCGCATTTATTAGATGCTAAATCATGTGTTTCGCATGGGTTTGAAGCTAACTCGTTTGTTTCGCCTGCATTTGAAGCTATATCACTTATATTCACAAGTATGTGAAGCTAAATCTTACGTTTCGCATGGATTTTAAGCTAAGCCATCAACTTCGCGTTGAATTGATGCTAAATCATGTTTTTCGTTTGGACTTGAAGCTAACTCGTTTATTCCGCATGCTGTTGATGCTAAATCAAGTGTATCACAAGTATGTGAATCCAAATCATGTGTTTCGCATGGATTTGAAGCTAACTCGTTTGTTTCGCATGCAGTTGAAGCTGAATCATGTATATCACAAGCATTTGAACGTAACTATTCGTTTCGCATGGATTCGAAGATAAGCCTTCCACTTCGCATTGATTTGAAGCTAAATCATCGGTTCCGCATGGATTTGAATCGAACTCGTTTGTTTCCCATGCTGTTGAAGATAAATCATGTATATCACAAGTATTTGAAGTTAAACAATTTGTTTCGAATGGATTCGTAGATAACCCATGTACTTCGCATTGATTTGAAGCTAAATCATGTGTTTCGCATGGATTTGCAGTTAACTCGTTTGTTTCGCATGCTGTTGAAGCTAAGTCATGTATATCACAAGTATTTGAAGCTAAATCATTTGATTCGCTTGGATTCGAAGATAAGCCTCCTACTTCGCATTGATTTGAAGCTAAATCATGTGTTCGCATGGATTTGAAGCTACCTCGTTTGTTTCGCATGCAGTTGAAGCTAAATCATGTATATCACAAGTATTTGAAGCTAAATCATTTGTTTCGCATGGATTCGAAGACTAGACTTCCACATCGCATTGATTTGAAGCTAAATCATGAGTTTCGCATGGATTTGAAGTTAACTCGTTTGTTTCGCATGCTGTTTAAGGTAAATCATGTATATCACAAGTATTAGAAGCTAAACCATTTGTTTCGCATGGATTCCAAGATAACCCTTCTAATTCGCATTGATTTGAAGCTAAATCATGAGTTTCGCATGGATTTGAAGCTAACTCGTTTGTTTCGCATGCTGTTGAAGCTAAGTCATGTATATCACAAGTATTTGAAGCTAAACCATTTGATTCCCATGGATTCGAAGATCAGCCTTCTACATCGCATTTATTAGATGCTAAATCATGTGTTTCGCATGGGTTTGAAGCTAACTCGTTTGTTTCGCCTGCATTTGAAGCTATATCACTTATATTCACAAGTATGTGAAGCTAAATCTTTCGTTTCGCATGGATTTTAAGCTAAGCCATCAACTTCGCGTTGAATTGATGCTAAATCATGTTTTTCGTTTGGACTTGAAGCTAACTCGTTTATTCCGCATGCTGTTGATGCTAAATCAAGTGTATCACAAGTATGTGAATCCAAATCATGTGTTTCGCATGGATTTGAAGCTAACTCGTTTGTTTCGCATGCAGTTGAAGCTGAATCATGTATATCACAAGCATTTGAACGTAACTATTCGTTTCGCATGGATTCGAAGATAAGCCTTCCACTTCGCATTGATTTGAAGCTAAATCATCGGTTCCGCATGGATTTGAATCGAACTCGTTTGTTTCCCATTCTGTTGAAGATAAATCATGTATATCACAAGTATTTGAAGTTAAACAATTTGTTTCGAATGGATTCGTAGATAACCCATGTACTTCGCATTGATTTGAAGCTAAATCATGTGTTTCGCATGGATTTGCAGTTAACTCGTTTGTTTCGCTTGCAGTTGAAGCTATATCATGTATATCACAAGTATTAGAAGCTAAACCATTTGTTTCGCATGGATTCCAAGATAACCCTTCTAATTCTCATTCATTTGAAGCAAAATCATGAGTTTCGCATGGATTTGAAGCTAACTCGTTTGTTTCGCATGCTGTTGAAGCTAAATCACGTATATCACAAGTATTTGAAGCTAAACCATTTGTTTCGCATGGATTCGAAGATAAGCCTCCTACTTCGCATTGATTTGAAGCTAAATCATGTGTTCGCATGGATTTGAAGCTACCTCGTTTGTTTCGCATGCAGTTGAAGCTAAATCATGTATATCACAAGTATTTGAAGCTAAATCATTTGTTTCGCATGGATTCGAAGACTAGACTTCCACATCGCATTGATTTGAAGCTAAATCATGTGTTTCGCAGGGATTTGAAGTTACCTCGTTTGTTTCGCATGCAGTTGAAGCTAAATCAAGCGTATCACAAGCATTTGAAGCTAAACCATTTGCTTCGCATGGATTGCGAAGATCAGCCTTCTACTTCTCATTGATTAGATGCTAAATCATGCGTTTCGCATGGTTTTGATGCTAACTCGTTTGTTTCGCCTGCATTTGAAGCTATAGCACTGATATTCTCAAGTATGTGTAGCTAAATCATTCGTTACGCATGGATTTGAAGCTAAGCCGTCAACTTCGCGTTGACTTGATGATAAATCATGTATTTCGCTTGGACTTGAAGTTAACTCGTTTGTTTCGCATGCTGTTGAAGGTAAATCATGTATATCACAAGTATTAGAAGCTAAACCATTTGTTTCGCATGGATTCCAAGATAACCCTTCTAATTCGCATTGATTTGAAGCTAAATCATGAGTTTCGCATGGATTTGAAGCTAACTCGTTTGTTTCGCATGCTGTTGAAGCTAAATCACGTATATCACAAGTATTTGAAGCTAAACCATTTGTATCGCATGGAATCGAAGATAAGCCACCTATTTCGCATTGATTTGAAGCAAAATCATGTGTTTCTCATGGATTTGAAGCTGACTCGTTTATTTCGCATGCTGTTGAAGCTAAATCAAGTGTATCACAAGTATTTGAAGCTAAATCATTTGTTTCGCATGGATTCGAAGATTAGCCTTCCACATCGCATTGATTTGAAGCTAAATCATGTGTTTCTCATGGATTTGAAGTTAACTCGTTTGTTTCGCATGCAGTTGAAGCTAAATCAAGTGTATCACAAGTATTTGAAGCTAAACCATTTGCTTCGCATGGATTGCGAAGATCAGCCTTCTACTTCTCATTGATTAGATGCTAAATCATGCGTTTCGCATGGGTTTGAAGCTAACTCGTTAGTTTCGCCTGCATTTGAAGCTATAGCACTTATATTCTCAAGTATGTGTAGCTAAATCATTCGTTTCGCATGGATTTGAAGCTAAGCCGTCAACTTCGCGTTGACTTGATGATAAATCATGTTTTTCGCTTGGACTTGAATTAACTCGTTTGTTTCGCATGCTTTTGAAGGTAAATCATGTATATCACAAGTATTTGAAGCTAAATCATTTGATTCGCTTGGATTCGAAGATAAGCCTCCTACTTCGCATTGATTTGAAGCTAAATCATGTGTTCGCATGGATTTGAAGCTAACTCGTTTGTTTCGCATGCTGTTGAAGCTAAATCACGTATATCACAAGTATTTGAAGCTAAATCATTTGTTTCGCATGGATTCGAAGACTAGACTTCCACATCGCATTGATTTGAAGCTAAATCATGTGTTTCGCATGGATTTGAAGTTAACTCGTTTGTTTCGCATGCAGTTGAAGCTAAATCAAGCGTATCACAAGCATTTGAAGCTAAACCATTTGCTTCGCATGGATTGCGAAGATCAGCCTTCTACTTCTCATTGATTAGATGCTAAATCATGCGTTTCGCATGGTTTTGATGCTAACTCGTTTGTTTCGCCTGCATTTGAAGCTATAGCACTGATATTCTCAAGTATGTGTAGCTAAATCATTCGTTACGCATGGATTTGAAGCTAAGCCGTCAACTTCGCGTTGACTTGATGATAAATCATGTATTTCGCTTGGACTTGAAGTTAACTCGTTTGTTTCGCATGCTGTTGAAGGTAAATCATGTATATCACAAGTATTAGAAGCTAAACCATTTGTTTCGCATGGATTCCAAGATAACCCTTCTAATTCGCATTGATTTGAAGCTAAATCATGAGTTTCGCATCGATTTGAAGCTAACTCGTTTGTTTCGCATGCTGTTGAAGCTAAATCATGTATATCACAAGTATTTGAAGCTAAACCATTTGTATCGCATGGAATCGAAGATAAGCCACCTATTTCGCATTGATTTGAAGCAAAATCATGTGTTTCTCATGGATTTGAAGCTGACTCGTTTATTTCGCATGCTGTTGAAGCTAAATCAAGTGTATCACAAGTATTTGAAGCTAAATCATTTGTTTCGCATGGATTCGAAGATTAGCCTTCCACATCGCATTGATTTGAAGCTAAATCATGTGTTTCTCATGGATTTGAAGTTAACTCGTTTGTTTCGCATGCAGTTGAAGCTAAATCAAGTGTATCACAAGTATTTGAAGCTAAACCATTTGCTTCGCATGGATTGCGAAGATCAGCCTTCTACTTCTCATTGATTAGATGCTAAATCATGCGTTTCGCATGGGTTTGAAGCTAACTCGTTTGTTTCGCCTGCATTTGAAGCTATAGCACTTATATTCTCAAGTATGTGTAGCTAAATCATTCGTTTCGCATGGATTTGAAGCTAAGCCGTCAACTTCGCGTTGACTTGATGATAAATCATGTTTTTCGCTTGGACTTGAATTAACTCGTTTGTTTCGCATGCTTTTGAAGGTAAATCATGTATATCACAAGTATTAGAAGCTAAACCATTTGTTTCGCATGGATTCCAAGATAACCCTTCTAATTCTCATTCATTTGAAGCAAAATCATGAGTTTCGCATGGATTTGAAGCTAACTCGTTTGTTTCGCATGCTGTTGAAGCTAAATCACGTATATCACAAGTATTTGAAGCTAAACCATTTGTTTCGCATGGATTCGAAGATAAGCCTCCTACTTCGCATTGATTTGAAGCTAAATCATATGCTTCGCATGGATTTGAAGCTAACTCGTTTGTTTTGTTTGTAGTTGAAGCTAAATCATGTATATCACAGGTATATCAAGGTAATCCATTTGTGCCGCATTTATTCGAAGGTAAGCCTTCTACTTCGCATTGATTTGAGGCTAAATCATGTGTTTCGCTTGGATTTGAAGCTAACTCATTTGTTTCGCATGCGGTTGAAACTAAATCATGTATATCACAAGTATTTGAAGCTATATCATACGTTTCGCATGGATTCCAAGATAACCCTTCTAATTCGTATTGATTTGAAGCTAATTCATGTGTTCCGCATGGATTTGAAGCAAACTCGTTTCTTTCGCATGCTGTTGAAGCTAAATCATGTATATCACAAGTATTTGAAGCTAAACCATTTGTATCGCATGGAATCGAAGATAAGCCACCTATTTCGCATTGATTTGAAGCAAAATCATGTGTTTCTCATGGATTTGAAGCTGACTCGTTTATTTCGCATGCTGTTGAAGCTAAATCAAGTGTATCACAAGTATTTGAAGCTAAATCATTTGTTTCGCATGGATTCGAAGATTAGCCTTCCACATCGCATTGATTTGAAGCTAAATCATGTGTTTCTCATGGATTTGAAGTTAACTCGTTTGTTTCGCATGCAGTTGAAGCTAAATCAAGTGTATCACAAGTATTTGAAGCTAAACCATTTGCTTCGCATGGATTGCGAAGATCAGCCTTCTACTTCTCATTGATTAGATGCTAAATCATGCGTTTCGCATGGGTTTGAAGCTAACTCGTTTGTTTCGCCTGCATTTGAAGCTATAGCACTTATATTCTCAAGTATGTGTAGCTAAATCATTCGTTTCGCATGGATTTGAAGCTAAGCCGTCAACTTCGCGTTGACTTGATGATAAATCATGTTTTTCGCTTGGACTTGAATTAACTCGTTTGTTTCGCATGCTTTTGAAGGTAAATCATGTATATCACAAGTATTTGAAGCTAAATCATTTGATTCGCTTGGATTCGAAGATAAGCCTCCTACTTCGCATTGATTTGAAGCTAAATCATGTGTTCGCATGGATTTGAAGCTAACTCGTTTGTTTCGCATGCTGTTGAAGCTAAATCACGTATATCACAAGTATTTGAAGCTAAATCATTTGTTTCGCATGGATTCGAAGACTAGACTTCCACATCGCATTGATTTGAAGCTAAATCATGTGTTTCGCATGGATTTGAAGTTAACTCGTTTGTTTCGCATGCAGTTGAAGCTAAATCAAGCGTATCACAAGCATTTGAAGCTAAACCATTTGCTTCGCATGGATTGCGAAGATCAGCCTTCTACTTCTCATTGATTAGATGCTAAATCATGCGTTTCGCATGGTTTTGATGCTAACTCGTTTGTTTCGCCTGCATTTGAAGCTATAGCTCTGATATTCTCAAGTATGTGTAGCTAAATCATTCGTTACGCATGGATTTGAAGCTAAGCCGTCAACTTCGCGTTGACTTGATGATAAATCATGTATTTCGCTTCGACTTGAAGTTAACTCGTTTGTTTCGCATGCTGTTGAAGGTAAATCATGTATATCACAAGTATTAGAAGCTAAACCATTTGTTTCGCATGGATTCCAAGATAACCCTTCTAATTCGCATTGATTTGAAGCTAAATCATGAGTTTCGCATGGATTTGAAGCTAACTCGTTTGTTTCGCATGCTGTTGTAGCTAAATCATGTATATCACAAGTATTTGAAGCTAAACCATTTGTATCGCATGGAATCGAAGATAAGCCACCTATTTCGCATTGATTTGAAGCAAAATCATGTGTTTCTCATGGATTTGAAGCTGACTCGTTTATTTCGCATGCTGTTGAAGCTAAATCAAGTGTATCACAAGTATTTGAAGCTAAATCATTTGTTTCGCATGGATTCGAAGATTAGCCTTCCACATCGCATTGATTTGAAGCTAAATCATGTGTTTCTCATGGATTTGAAGTTAACTCGTTTGTTTCGCATGCAGTTGAAGCTAAATCAAGTGTATCACAAGTATTTGAAGCTAAACCATTTGCTTCGCATGGATTGCGAAGATCAGCCTTCTACTTCTCATTGATTAGATGCTAAATCATGCGTTTCGCATGGGTTTGAAGCTAACTCGTTTGTTTCGCCTGCATTTGAAGCTATAGCACTTATATTCTCAAGTATGTGTAGCTAAATCATTCGTTTCGCATGGATTTGAAGCTAAGCCGTCAACTTCGCGTTGACTTGATGATAAATCATGTTTTTCGCTTGGACTTGAATTAACTCGTTTGTTTCGCATGCTTTTGAAGGTAAATCATGTATATCACAAGTATTAGAAGCTAAACCATTTGTTTCGCATGGATTCGAAGACTAGACTTCCACATCGCATTGATTTGAAGCTAAATCATGTGTTTCGCTTGGATTTGAAGTTAACTCGTTTGTTTCGCATGCAGTTGAAGCTAAATCAAGCGTATCACAAGCATTTGAAGCTAAACCATTTGCTTCGCATGGATTGCGAAGATCAGCCTTCTACTTCTCATTGATTAGATGCTAAATCATGCGTTTCGCATGGTTTGATGCTAACTCGTTTGTTTCGCCTGCATTTGAATCTATAGCACTGATATTCTCAAGTATGTGTAGCTAAATCATTCGTTACGCATGGATTTGAAGCTAAGCCGTCAACTTCGCGTTGACTTGATGATAAATCATGTATTTCGCTTGGACTTGAAGTTAACTCGTTTGTTTCGCATGCTGTTGAAGGTAAATCATGTATATCACAAGTATTAGAAGCTTAACCATTTGTTTCGCATGGATTCCAAGATAACCCTTCTAATTCGCATTGATTTGAAGCTAAATGATGAGTTTCGCATGGATTTGAAGCTAACTCGTTTGTTTCGCATGCTGTTGAAGCTAAATCACGTATATCACAAGTATTTGAAGCTAAACCATTTGTTTCGCATGGATTCGAAGATAAGCCTCCTACTTCGCATTGATTTGAAGCTAAATCATATGCAGTATAGAACGAAAGATGAAAAGTAACGAATGTATTTGAAGCTAACTCGTTTGTTTTGTTTGTAGTTGAAGCTAAATCATGTATATCACAGGTATATCAAGGTAATCCATTTGTGCCGCATTTATTCGAAGCTAAGCCTTCTACTTCGCATTGATTTGAGGCTAAATCATGTGTTTCGCTTGGATTTGAAGCTAACTCATTTGTTTCGCATGCGGTTGAAACTAAATCATGTATATCACAAGTATTTGAAGCTATATCATACGTTTCGCATGGATTCCAAGATAACCCTTCTAATTCGTATTGATTTGAAGCTAATTCATGAGTTCCGCATGGATTTGAAGCTAACTCGTTTCTTTCGTATGCTGTTGAAGCTAAATCATGTATATCACAAGTATTTGAAGCTAAACCATTTGTATCGCATGGAATCGAAGATAAGCCACCTATTTCGCATTGATTTGAAGCAAAATCATGTGTTTCTCATGGATTTGAAGCTGACTCGTTTATTTCGCATGCTGTTGAAGCTGAATCAAGTGTATCACAAGTATTTGAAGCTAAATCATTTGTTTCGCATGGATTCGAAGATTAGTCTTCCACATCGCATTGATTTGAAGCTAAATCATGTGTTTCTCATGGATTTGAAGTTAACTCGTTTGTTTCGCATGCAGTTGAAGCTAAATCAAGTGTATCACAAGTATTTGAAGCTAAACCATTTGCTTCGCATGGATTGCGAAGATCAGCCTTCTACTTCTCATTGATTAGATGCTAAATCATGCGTTTCGCATGGGTTTGAAGCTAACTCGTTTGTTTCGCCTGCATTTGAAGCTATAGCACTTATATTCTCAAGTATGTGTAGCTAAATCATTCGTTTCGCATGGATTTGAAGCTAAGCCGTCAACTTCGCGTTGACTTGATGATAAATCATGTTTTTCGCTTGGACTTGAATTAACTCGTTTGTTTCGCATGCTTTTGAAGGTAAATCATGTATATCACAAGTATTTGAAGCTAAATCATTTGATTCGCTTGGATTCGAAGATAAGCCTCCTACTTCGCATTGATTTGAAGCTAAATCATGTGTTCGCATGGATTTGAAGCTACCCCGTTTGTTTCGCATGCAGTTGAAGCTAAATCATGTATATCACAAGTATTTGAAGCTAAATCATTTGTTTCGCATGGATTCGAAGACTAGACTTCCACATCGCATTGATTTGAAGCTAAATCATGTGTTTCGCATGGATTAGAAGTTAACTCGTTTGTTTCGCATGCAGTTGAAGCTAAATCAAGTGTATCACAAGCATTTGAAGCTAAACCATTTGCTTCGCATGGATTGCGAAGATCAGCCTTCTACTTCTCATTGATTA